>NW_027331825.1:0-125000 GCF_033568475.1 Henckelia pumila
TATGAGTAGAGGAGTAAGATTTCCTAAAATGACATAGGGATGGACATTTTTGGAAACCACTGAATTCGGATTCAGAAAAATTTATCTTGACTTTAAAAGGTGCAGAAATGGTTTCTGTGCACATTGGTGAAATCGGTTTATCAATCGGAGTCACGATGAATTTTATATTAATTTCTGAACATGCGGGCTTTGCTTGTCGGGCTTGAACTTATGACTAATGGGCCCTAAGCTTTTAGTGGCCTACATTATAAATAAGTTATTGCAGTACATAAATTACACATAACAAGGTCACAATTTTCGAAAAAAACCTAATTTTCTCTCTGAAGTGGCCGACCCCCTCTCCCCTCTGCTCGATAAAATCCAGTCTGTGAATTTTGAATTGCAGTCTGGTTTAACGGATCAAATTCGTTAATTCTCTTCGTAGAAACTTCTGATAGATTTTCTAGTGCAATCTATCAGAGGGATTAATTATCCGTTTGTGGACCTGATTGAAGAACAGTTCGTCCATCAGTTCCAGGGATATACAACAAGAGCAGAGCAATCTGTTGGTGTCCATAATCTCGATTCGAGATTGGAGGTAAAAATTTATAATTGCTATTTAATTTTTACACACACACAATTTAATCATAAGGTTGATACCTATTATGGAATCGTTCCATACAAAAATTTTAAACTTCCGTTGCACCGGGTATCAATCCTAATTGATCTGATCGCCGCGTTCTCCAACAATATTCGTTGTCATTTGTGGATTACAAGAACGGTTTTGCAACAGTGTATATCCGTTGTCGTTTGTGATATACGACAACGGTTTTGGCAATAACATAAATCAATTGTATTTGGAGTCATTAAAACCGTTGCCTAATTAATCTTTATACGCACTATAAATATTAATAAAGAAATCAATATAAAATAAAATATTTACTACATTGAATCCATGAAAATATTCAAGTTCCAAAATAGTTACACACATCTAATTTGGAAGATAATACTACGTAGTCAAAACTCAAAATATCCCATCTAATATAATATAAATGTAACAAAAGTAGTTCCAAAAGATGGTTGTATCAAAACATAAATCATCATGTGTTTGTTCTTGATAACGATGTTCACGAGATGACTTCTACGTATTACCAAGGCGATCTGAAACACAGCTCAATCCTTGCATCAAAACCCCTTATGCATTACTCACGAGTTACCTACAAGAAAACACATTCTCAGTCCAAAATTATCAACAAAATCTTAAACCAATTTAAATATGGAATCCAATCTCAACTATCAAACTAATATCTCGCTTGTCATGGAAAAAAATAAAAGAAAAAAACTCAGCAACTCCAAAAGGGAAGGCAGTGCAGATTTTATTCAACTCATTTTTGCATTTGTATTGAATTCATAAAATATAGTAGGCACAGTTGACAAACCGTGGGCTCCGACCAACCCACAGGCCACACGCTAAACCATGGATTTGGCACTTTCAAGTTCCACTCCACAACATCCCAATAACTCAAACCACACACCATTTCAAGTTCCACTCCACATCCCAATAAGCTAGCCTCCCAACTTTAATTCATACTAGCATGGATCTGCCTTCTTGTTTGATATCATAAGAAAATTAACATTATTTTAGGTACATGTAAAATAAGCTATGCATATTTAATCTCTCCTATTCTACAACATATTTCATTTTAACTAAAAGTTGACTAAAGATCCTATGCAGCTAGTTAGGCCTTGTTCGTACCTTAGGAGGGCTAAAACATTAATGAAGGATAGTTCCCATTAATTCCAGAGTCCAGACCTCTCCTAGCTAGTGTTTTATTTATGCACCTTCTAATTAATCTTTTACAAAAGATAAAAAAATTCAATCTTAAGCTTTTTACAGATTATTAGAACACCTTGTTAGAAATTTCTGCAAACTACAGGTAGTGAACACCAAATTTATTTTACTCCAAGATTATAACGATGCACAATGATAATGTGATTTCCAGGAAGTCACGCATAGAAAGTACAACTCGTTAGAGAACCATCATTAATCAACAACACATTATGTGCAGGGAACTTAATAAAAAAACAAGAGTCGATTATCACAGCAGAAAATAAAAACTCATTAAGAAAAAGTGAAAAATAAGAAAATAAAACAATATTAATTAAACATACCTAGTCATAATTAATATAGTCTAGTGCATTCAGCCCATTCGGATCGCACTTCATCAATTTCTTCATTAGAGTAAACTGTTTTCATGAACTGTGAACAAACTCAAATTATATTAGTAAAAAAAACAATAATGAAGAAGAAACATGATATAAACACACTTATTTGAGAAGATTGAGAATATGTCAAATATACTATTGAGGAAAGTGAATCCTTATCACTGGCAGCATTTCCTTCAACAATTTCTTTCATAAACCTCATCAAATAATACCCACACTATTTTGCATCTGGTTGGCGAGGACCCTATATTATCAAAAAATTGTCAATGATTAATACATGTATAAATATTTGTCAATTTATCGCAGATAAACATATATAAGAAATACCTTTATCGCTTTCCATGTAGGATTTTTTTTCCCTTTCCTCTCCTTGTTCGAATTAAACAATCTCAAGCTCCTTCATATAGCAACAAGATTCGACATGAGTGTTCCATTGGCTAAATTAAATGCTTAATTAAGAAAAGAATATATACTCACATATCCACTACATATTTTCAGTCCTCATAGCGATTCCGATGACTAAGTGAATCCAACAAATAAACCACCTCCACATAAGGATCGATGATATTTAGAATCCAATGACAACTATAGGCACAAAACAGATAGTCAATTAACACGTTTCGCAAAATTGTTGAAAAAAATCAATTATAAGTGATATTGTATTTCTGATTTACCCAACATTGTATGGCACCAAAACTAATTGATTTCTTGCTGCACCACTTAGCCTATCTGTCAAAACACTTGCCCAGCTATTCAAGTGTTCAATTTTTTCATTTTTATCAAGTTTGGATACATATGGCATGACTGGGATGGTGTGTGGATTCATAAATCTAAATTTTTCGACCTTGTTATCTTTTTTAATCTTTTTGAAGAGAATCTTGCCATTTGAACAGAAAAATGTTACCAGATTAATGAATTTTATACGAAATATATGCTAAACAATTCAAAGAAAAAAGTTAAATTTAATCGAAAACTTACCACATGTAAAAAACTATACAATTGGCAGATATTGGCTCCAACAGATAAAAAGGTGTGATATCTTCAAGGTCCACAAGTAGTTCGTACTCATCGTCAAATAAATCATGATCAAGAAACATTGATATATGTTTTCCAGGTATTTCCAGCCCAAGCTTAGCATAACAGTACAAAATATGCAATGATCTCGGCACATTGGATGGCAAAACAGGATTACTTTTTTTCTCAACAATTTTATTTCTTTGAGGCTTCTGAAAATCGCACATGTAAATATGTTAGTGGTGAAAAAAGGATGGATACGCCCTAAAACTGAACATATTACAACTCTGAAAAAATCTTATATATTAACTAACCCGAACCAACATTTTTACCTCATCTTTCATCACTACCAAGTGTGCAGGCCAAGCCACATGGGTTCCTATAGCATCACCAACAGTATCACATTTTTTTGGTATTGGAAATGGCAACAGTGCTGATTTCTCCACAGCCTCATCAACGGAGACGCGCATGCAATTCATGGGTAATGGAGCACCATGAACTAACTTGCCATCCCCATTGACATCAACAATTGTACCATAGGCAACAACATTGGTCTTAGAAACCAATGTCAAAGCAACTGGCTTACCCTAGAAGACAATCAATCATGTTATAAATTGATGCAACTTATTCTTGCAATAATATCAAGTAATGTAACCACAATTAAACAAACATATACCTGAAGATACTCATCCTTGCTCAAAACTTTCATGTCATCATCAATCAAAGTTTCATAATTTGGGACACTCTTTTCTGTTTTGATCTTATCTACACTCATGGGAGGTAACCTCACTGAGCAACTTCCTTTTTCATCAATCTCAATGTCGCATGCACCTTTTCTGAACATTTCTTCATGTTTTTGTATGCGTGTATCTTGCTCTGCCATGCATGCATTTTGTTCTACCATGCGTGCATCTTGCTCTACCATGCGTGCTTCTTGTTCAAAAATTAGCATCTTTGCCTCTAGCAATTCCTTTTGATGACGAACGATTAATTGACCATCATCAAGAGGTCTATTCCATTTTCTACCAACATTAAAGTAGATTGTTGGAGTGATATGACCTCCAACAGCCCTCACACGCCCAACATGTTCTTCTGAATCGAGTACATTTGTAAGGATATCTTTCTTTGCCCCTTCAAAGTGAAACTTCCCCTCTCGTTTTTTTTGCACATAATCATCCTGTAATCACCAAACATACAAAATAATTACTAAATCAGTTTTAATAAATAACAAAGTATTGATTATCATGTATTGATTGCATACAATCTTTTGTACTGCCATTCTCAGATCATCCCCTTCAAATTCACCCTCCTTGTTGACCCGTCCTCTCTTCCAAATAAGATCTTGATTTATCTCATCGTCATCACATAATTCAGATGCCTATAAACAAGTAGCAATCTTAGAATACAGATTTTGGAACATAAATTCCAGCACATAAATAAATGGACAACGCAGGAGACACTTCTTCAGCCGGTTGGACAGCTTTAATAATGTGATATTCATAACAAGAATGTACATAACACCTTCAATTAGGTTGAAATATAGAATGGGTGTTGAATTATTGGACAACAATATGTGCCTAAAATCATGCGCAACATGCCATCCATAAGGAAATCTGATTTCCAAATATTAAACTAGTAGTTTCAAAAATATATTAATGTGCAATATTAACCAGCAGCTTCAATATACTTACAATTTCATCAGCAAAACGTGCATATCCTTTACGGGAAAGTCGATGAGGGTATACGTTCTGCCTTCTTCTCTTCTTTTGCTCATCACTTTCTTTCTAGTTAATTGAACATTTCACATACGTATCAGATTTCAATAGAACTAATGATATTGTAATTGACTTATTTGTAAAAGACAAATTATGAATCTTACCATGAAGTCGTCAGTCATGCGGCTGATTACGAAAGAACTCCAGTCATCTCGTGTAATACCATAGCCAATCGATGGATCTTTCAACTCATCTGGTTTATCCATCTTGCTGAAAATGAACTTTTGAGAGAGAAAAGCTTTATATTGACGCCATTTATTATTTGCTGAACTTAGACATCCCTTCTTCCAGCTTTGGTCAATATTGTACGTCAGCTGTAGAAAAATATTAAAAAAAACAGCACATTCAATATATCGTAACCATTTGAGAGCTAATTGAAATTGTGTAAGCATTATAACTTACATTCACCGATTCCCATATTAACTCTTTAACATCATTTGGAACCTGCTTCCAGGTCTTGTAGCTTATCTTAATCTTCTCTCGAACGAGCACGCCGATATAACTTTGCATTTCACCCGCAAATTCTCCAATTGGCTGTCCAATCTTGTTGAACTTTACATCCTTCCTAATTCCATGCACCCTTTGCCTAACAAGCTTATCCAAATGTGTACAACCTCTACATGTCCTTGTTGATTCGGTCTCTGTAGATTCAATTACTGTTTGACCCTCACAGCTATTGTTAGTCGCAGAATATGCAGTACTATTTCCTTTAGCCTTATCAATCAACCGTAATATATTGCTCTTCTCAACCGTTTCATCAACTTGATACCCTATAGGAAGCTTTCCACGAGCTGCCATAGTGTCATCAAAGAAATGAGGAGATTATTGAATGCCGAACCTTGTCAAGATCCTCAATGACCCAATTCCTGCAAAAAAAAAAATAGACAACTTGTTAGGCATGAATATTGGTGACGCTGCAGATAATCATTATGCACAGATGAAATTAGAAGACAATGGTGAATTGGGTTATTCAAATCTCTACGCATTTTATGTCCTAAGCAATTAACAATAAGATAAAGATTTATGAAGGGGACCATAGATACGCAATATTATAAAATTTCTATTTGGGACATTAAATATTAAACAAAAAGGCAGAGTAGTGTGTGTGTGTATATATATATATATATATATATATATATATATATATATATATATATATATATATCAACATCTAAAGACAAAAACAACATTGGTAGTATAAACAAAATATTACATTTAATTATTTTCAACCCAAGTCCCATCACAATCTTCACGAACGCACGGTGGTTCATTCTCATCTGTTCCGTCATCATCCAATGATTTCATTGATACAAACCCTCTTGTAGAACACTGGTAGTGGATTGACTCATTTTCCAACTCATCACAATTCATGTATTCAATGTAATCCTTAGTAGGAGTGGAAAGTACAACATGCCATGTAGGATCTTGAGGATCTTCAATGTAAAATACCTGCTTTGCTTGACTGCCCAATATAAAAGAGTCAGACTTGAATCCAATTCTGTTGAGGTTTACCAACGTGAAACCAAGATCATCAACTTTAATATCGTTATTATTCTCAACCCAATTGCATTTAAACATTGGAACTTGAAATTTTTGATAATCGAGTTCCCATATTTCTTGAATAACTCCATAAAAAATCATGTCTGACACAATTGGATTTTTGTCCTTCGCACTAGCAACTTGCATTGTCTTTGCGACTAAACTTACCCCAGAGTTTTGAACTACTCGTGTATTATCACGCTCTTTTGTATGATAAGTAACTCCGTTAATCAAATAACTAGAGTACTTTAACACTTGATTGTTAGGTCCACACGCTATCCACTTCAATCTTTCGGATATTTGATAGGTGGAATTGCCAACTACACTCACACGATCACGTAACCAGTGAATAAAAGTCCGGTTATGCTCATCTTGTAACCACTTTTTGGACTTAGCTTTATGAGGAAACGTTTCCTTCAAAAATTCCATGTGTTTCCTAATGAAACGATTACTGATAAGTTATCCAATAGAATGTAAGTAAAGTGAAAAAAATATTAATAGTTAAGAGAAATTACTCGATATAAGGATCGACGTCAACATCATTTTCCAATACATAACGATGTGCTTGATTCAACTCATCATGACAAGTGGAGTGCAATACTGAACCAGACAGAGGCTTAGTAAGTTGTATTTGTCGATGTCTTGACGGGATCCCAATTGTATGCACATTAGACATGTAATCTGAGCAAAATTCCACAGCCTCTTCAGCAATATAACATTCGGCTATAGACCCTTCAGGACGATTGCGATTTCGCACATAGTCTTTCAAGGTCTTCATGAATCTTTCAAATGGGTACATCTGCCTATACCAAACCGGTCCACACAATTTGACCTCCCGAACAAGATGAATAGTTAAATGAATCATTATATCAAAAAAGGATGGGGGAAAATATTTTTCAGGCAAACACAATACTGTCACAATCTCTCTTTGCAGAGCATCCAACTCTGAGACATCTATCACTTTATTACATAACACATTGAAGAAGCCACAAAACCGAGTGATAGCATCTCTAACATGTTTAGGCAAGACACCATGGATGGCGACTGGAAGCAATTGTTGCATCAAAGTGTGATAGTCGTGTGATTTAAGGCCAACAAGTTTCATGTCTTTCATCGACACAAGATTTTTAACATTGGATGAATAACCTGTAGGGACCTTTGTTTCAGACAAAGAATTGCAAAGTTTTCTTTTCTCAGCCTTACTTAGAGTATAACATGCTGCTGGTAAAAAAGTTCTCTTATCCCCCATCTTTGGTGCCAAATCAGTCCTCAAATTCATCTCCACAAGATCTAGTCTTGCTGCTACCCCGTCCTTTGATTTTCCAGGAATGTCAAGTAACGTACCGACCAAACTTTCACAAACATTTTTTTCAATGTGAATCACATCAAGAACATGCCGAACATGTAGATGTTTCCAATACTAAAAAGCTCAAAGAATATAGATTTCTTTTTCCAGCAAGATATTTTATCACCATGCTGCATCTGACACTTCCCACTCACTTTTCCCGGGCGATAATTAATTCTTTCAACTCTATCTAAAATTTCATGCCCAGTTAATGGTTTCGGTGCGGGGTTTAACTCTTGGTTCCCATTAAATGCTTTTTTCTGCCTTCGATAAGGATGACTTGGAGGAAGAAATATTCTATGGCCTGTGTATGACATTTTTCTACTATGCTTCAACCTTGTAGAACATGTTTCTTCCCCACAAACAGGACATGCATGATATCCTTTCACAACACAACCTGGCAAGTTCCCATATGCAGGAAAATCATTGATTGTCCATAGTAAGATAGCTCTAAGTGAGAAAATTTCTTTTCGACATGCATCATATGCCTCAACACCTATATCCCATAATTTTTTTAAGTCATCAATCAAAGGTGCTAAGTAAACGTCAATATCATTTCCCTGCTGTTTAGGACCAGAAATCAACAAAGTGAGCATCATAAACTTTCTCTTCATACACAACCATGGAGGAAGATTGTAAGTTATCATCACAACTGGCCAACAACTATATGCAGAACTCATCAAACGATGAGGATTGATCCCATCTGCTGATAAGGACAATCTAAGATTTCTAGGTTCAGCAGCAAAATCTGGCCACTTGTGATCAACTACTTTCGAAGCGGGCGCATCGGCCAGATGACGCAAGTGTTTATCACGAATTATTTTATCAGCATGCCAAGTTAACTCCTTGCATATCTCCTTGTTCTGAAACAATCTTTGAAATCTTGGAATATGTGGGAAGTACCAAAGGACCTTTGCAGGAACTCCTTCATTTATCGTAGAATTTTTACCCAACTTTCACCTTGACATCCTACAAATAGGGCAATTGGAAAAACCCTCGTACTCCTTCCGGTATAAGATACAATCATTCGAACAAGCATGAATTTTCACATAATTCATCCCTAATGCACACAAGCTTTTCTTTGCATCATACAAAGATGAAGGCAATTCATTGTCATCTGGAAGCATTTCTCCGAACAAACTAAGTAAGTCTGTGAAACTTTTATCACTCCAACTATATTTTGCCTTCAAGTTATACAATTTCACAAGTGCTGATAACTTTGTAAATTTAGTACATCCAGGAAACAAAGGTTTCTCGGCATCTTCAAGTAGCTTATGGAATTGGTTTGGATTTTCAGCATAACTGTCGTATGCTGCATGTACCATATCAAAAGGGTCCTCAGCAAAAGTTTTTTGTTCATCTCGCCCTACTTGATCACTTTAATTCATTGAGTTGTCAATCATAGATCTTTCCCCATGCAAAATCCATTTATGATATGTTAAATCTATACCATTACAACACAAATGTGCTCTTATAGTGTCAACATCTTTCAGCTTCAGATTACCACATCTTGAACATGGGCAAGCTATTTCATTCGGATCGGTAGCGTTTCGCATTGCAAACTGCAAGAAAGACTCTACCCCAACCTCATATTCATGTGATAACCTATTTTTTGACATCCACTCTTTGTCCATCTTTTTAATAACTAATCAGTCAAAATCTACCTTCAAAAAATTGTGCATTATACAACAAGATCAAAACACAAGCCTCAAGTAAAAAAATAATTAAAAAACAACCATAAACAATTTATTTAGCAGCTTTATCGTAGTGAACTCGACATAAACCAGCCGAACATAAATGCAAGTTTGGGACATATTTTTTGGTACAAAGCAGTGAAAAATACTATTTTTGGAGATTAAAAAAATGATGTCAAGAAATGGTATTTTAAATGGTAACTTCACAAACTCTTGAAGTTAGACTTTGCAAGAGATTTTAATCTTAAAATTTAAAAAAAAAACTAAAAAAAATAGAAGGTTCAGAATGACTTCTGAACATAAATTGGAAAATTTCAAATAATCTATAAGTTTCCAAAATTTCATTCTTAACTCATTCAATCGTCGAATTGGGGCGAGGCGGTCAGATAACTGGAGGTGGGGGAAGAGTTGGCATGCCTACCATATGGAACATTGCATGATTTATATCATGGAATGTAACACCCTAATTAGTGATTTTAGAACACAACATTCATATATATGCATAGAAAGGATCACAAAATTAATGGAGTGGACATTGTTGAGAAAACTAAAAGTTCACATGACATCTGATTCCTTTTTTTCACCTTTAGAATGGAATATGAAAAGTTTGAAATGTCTGCCTTTATCAGCTCCAGTCATTATTAAATTGAAGTAATGGAACAAATAAAACAATAGTTTCTTTCTCGATCTGAATCTATTTTCATCAAAATATTATTAAGACAAACCTGTGTGTCCTTGGAAGTTCCCAGCTGATTTCAGTCCCTGGAATGATATGAAAGTAAAATATTCAAAGATACACGAGGGAGCAATTGATGATGTGCTAGCCAAGAGGTAAAAAATACGAAAAGTGAGAGCCTTGAATATGAAACTTATACATTGACCAGAAGTAAATGTAGGAAATCATTGGTTACCCTTTATCCCTAAACAATGTACAAATCAATAGCCAAATACAACGTCGAAATTAGCTGTGGTTTTTTTTTTTTTTTTTACAATTTTACTATAAAGAATAAAGAAGCAGAAAGGCTATCAAAGAACAAGAAAGTACTCAAACCCCACCACAAGTCTGAAAAAACAACGCAACAAGAAACGAAAGGCCAAATGCATAAAGTGAGCTGTTTTGATTCACTTGCATGAAGAAGAATAAAGGAAAAGAACAGTGGGATTTCATTTCATCCAAGAATTCAAAAATCCAAGAAAACTGAAGGATTCAGAGCCTCAGACCCCATCAAGAATCATCATCTCTGAAATACTATTTAAAGGACTTCCTTTTAACACAAAAGTGAGTCATTAACCAAGGGTTTTCATTTCAGGCACTTAAAACACAAAGGGTTTGTGGACTTTAAAAGACATATATATTATGAACAAGCCCTAAAGCAATCTATCAAAAGCAAGATAGGGACTGTTACATAGCAGGAAAAATGGGCGTCTCTGTAACAGAGATGTAGTGGGGAAAAATATGGGGATGAATAAAGCACTGGACCCATATATTGTATAATTCACATTAGCACTTAACAAGAAAATAAAGGGGGGAGTGAAAATTGCAATAATGAAGGGTGAAATGGGGCCGAGTGGCAGGCGTGGGAGAGGTAGAAGATGACACTGTCTCTGTCTTTATTAAAATCCAAAATACCTTATTTATTAAAATAGAATCCAAAATAACTTATAATTATAAAATCCAAAACACCTTACTTATTTATTAAAATAGATATATAAAAGGTAAGGAATTACTGTTCGTACTGTTAATTAATGGGTTTTAGATCCAGTACCCTTCAATCTTTTAACTTTTTAGGTCAAAATTTGTGGGTTTGTGAGATTAATTAGCACATAAAATCTCAACTTTTTTTTTCAGATTTAATCTACTTTCTTGGTCATCATATATGTAAATATTATTTGATCTTGGAGCTAGCAGATACATATTAATTTACTTAGGGTTTATTTGTTTGTATATGTATTAGTAAATGGCATTGAATTTAGTCAAAAGAGTCTACTACTCTACTATGAGTAGAGTAGTAGATTAAAGAAAAAGATCAATGTCATGATCAAAATCAAGTACTTTATGAGTCACTAGAAAGGAAGTACCACTTGACGTATCATCACACAAAAAACTGTATTTCTACCAAAAATGAAGATAAAAAAAATTGCAAAAAAATACTTGAACAAAGTGGGGTACCAACCTTTTTTAATGTTAGGCAAACTTTTGAAAAATCTCCGGGAGCAATCAGTATTGTGGATGCAAGTTTGGTCAATTCAGTAACAGCCTCTTTTCTCTCAGACCATTTAGCAGCTTTCTGAAAAATAAATAGCAACCATTACACTTAAATAACAAACATTAAAAACAGAAACAACAACAAGATATGTCGTTCAATAACCAATGATTTAAGAGAGGCTCACTTACCACTCCTTCCCAGAATCCAGAATTATCCAAAGGTGTCAGAATTTCAATTTGGATCAACAAGTTTAGCAGGGCCAGCTCATTTATTTAAGGGCATTGGGTTGCCAAATTATTTTCTTCCGAGAGAATTTAATTTTGGAATTGGTGATAGGTTTTGGCATTGTCTGGAATCTTCCCAACTCACCAGCACTAAATTCATCCAATCCAATTTACTGGTCAACCACGCCCCAATGGGAACCCTTGTATTTTCCAGATTTGGGTGTTATGTACGAGATCTTGCATTTTAAAAACATACACCTGTGCCACTCTATTTTTTCTTGGAAATCTCAACCTTTACATAAATAAATGTTCCACTCTCTACATGTGTTCAAGGCTTCAAGTGCCAACTACTAGTAAAATATCCTATGGTTTACTCAAAGAAATATTCTGTATATGTGGTCATATTTTAAAACGAGAGAGGTGTCAGAATTTAGGGTTACAGGGTGCAAATTACTACTTTAAATAAAATATATTCGTAAAAAATAATTAAACTGATGATATAAACTCATATTCATGAAAGAAATTTATTTGACACCCTATGTAGTCCGCATAATTCAAGAACTTAAACATAAGTTATAAACGCCATCTTCAAATTCTTATGCTTAGGATTTTTCTTAGAATTTGAAACTTAAATCAATAGAAATGGTAAAAATACAAAATAACAACTCGAAAAGAATATAAGATGATAACAAAGGCATACGTACAATGCCAAGACTCACCAAATCCCACTAAGCACAATCCACCTCAAAACATTGATTCCCACTGAAGTAAACATCAAAATGGAATTGGGGCCCTCCATTTGGCCTCGGGTCCCCCCTCCTCAAAAAATTCTCTTTGACTACAAACCCCACCAAACTAACCATGGTTAACAACTTAGCCTGAGTCAAGAAACCACACGTGTGGACCATGGATGTAGTAGTAGTAGTAGTACAAATTGGGCAGAATAAAAACTCAGAGAAATGTCTCTCTGTTCCCATTTTGCATCACTACCTCACCTCCCCCCAACAAAGTTAAAAGAGAATTCGAAGCCTTCTCTCATTTGGGAGATCGTTTCTTTCTAGACTTCTAAGTTCTACCTATTTGTTTCTCCTTTTCTTGAAAATTTTCCACCCATTCACCAAAAGCACAAAAAATAGTAAACCTAGACTTAGCATCTACTAAAAAACCACGAAACAAGAGAACGAAGCTAGAGAACAAAGAAACAAAACTTACACAGTGATGGTCGCGATTGTAGTGTAGATCTAAGCTGTAACCTTGAGATTGAAGTCGCGATTGGAGTTGCTAAGGCTTGGGCTAGCTGAAAGGAGGCCGGGCGACTAGATTCCGGCAATCTATCGGCGTCTTGGGCACCGGAGAAGAGGCGGGTTGAAGGGGCGATGGGTTAGGGCTAGGGATTGGGTTTTTTTTCTTTCCATCGCACTTGTGCCAATAAAGCTGCGTGTAGTAGGTTATTATTTTTTTTGAGTGTGAAGTGTAGGTTTATATATGTGTAATTTTTTTAAAAAAATAAATAAATAAATAACAATGACAACGGATTTAAATTGTGTTGTCGTAGACCCCAAAAAAACGCAAATAGACAACGGTTAATTAAAACCGTTGTCGTAGGTCAAAAAAACCCGCTCATAGACAACGGTTTTCAAAACCATTGTCTTTGACATATATACGACAACGGTTTTTTAAAAACCGTTGTCGTTATTAATTAAAAAAATGTTCTACGACAACGGTTTTTCTAAAAACCGTTGTTAAAGACTAAAAGGCAACGGTTTACATATAAAACCGTTGTCGTTTTAGTGTGGTTAATTAATAAATTTGTTGTAGTGGTTATTCCTACTATTTAATAAACTCACAAGAGGACGATTATTAATTGTAGTTGCTTCACAAATCAGATAATTCAAACAATTACGGATTTGAATTCCAATTTAGCATTCGATTGTATAATGAAATCCTAAGATGACCAATCTAAAAAATCTCATACACAAGCATATCAATCAATTCAGAATAACTCTTGATACTTGATAAAAATCAAACATTGAAAATCAAAATCTCATGTATTAATAAATCAAAGGCTTCGTCTCCCTCAACCAAGTACTAGAGTTTAGCCAACAATACTCATGAATTTTCTACAAAAATTCATGAGAGAAAATAAAATTAAGAAAAGATAGATGAAAACCTAGCCTTCAGAGAGAGTTATTCCCGTTCTAAGCGTGTAGAATCCTCTGAAATTCTCTCCAAAACGGAATTAAAAGTCTAATAAAAGTCTAGAGCCTTAATTAAAAGAGTTTTCAAAATTACAAATTTCTTCCCGCTACAGACCCGCTCGCTCGATCCTGGAATAATGAGCGATCGAGCGCGCGATACTAGACAACTTTCTGCCTTGAAAATTCCTTGGGCGCGCTGATCCGGGAAGAATGTGCAATCGAGCGGGCGAGTTGAGGCAACCTACTGTCTTGAAAATCTCATGACCGCGCTCGATCTGGAAAAATGCCAGGATCGAGCGCATGCTTCTGTGATGAAAAATCTGCTCTGCTGCTTTCTTTGGACGCATGGACGCACTTCGATTTCTTTAATCAAAACATGGTAATTCCTACACAATAAATCAAAACTAAGTTAAGAAGCTCAATGCATGACATAAAATAAAATTAGAATAAAACATGAACAATGACACAAAATGCATGAAAAACACTTAACAAAATGACACTAAAAATGCAAACAAAATAATACTATCAATTGCATATGAGGATTTTTTAAAATTCAGAAGTTCATGCCCTATATATTTCGAATTTACATGATTTTATGGCTGTGTTGGATGTATGATTGGTGCATTGTGTTGTTTGGCAATTGGTTTCATTGATTGATCAAAAATCAAGACACGTTTGGTGCATGATCTTGGTATTTTCAAATTGTGGAGCGGGAGTGTGGTTGAGGGTTTCCTAGGTGTTTGTGTTAAGTCCTAAGAGATGTTAATAAGTGTTTTTGATGGTTTGGAATGAGGTAGAGTTAAGGAAAAAGGGTATGGAGTTGATTCCTCAAGGTAGAAGTGAAGTAGGGTGATGGTTTCATTGGGCAGGGGCTACTGATTTCGGGACAGGAGAGGTACCAAATCAGGTCTGGGAGTGTCTTGGGCTGGTCATAGGTCAAGGTTAAGATGTTGTGGCCGCTTCGGTATAAATTGGGCTTTTTCGGTTAATTTTTGGATAAGTTAATGGTCTTTTAAGTTTAAGGTGTTAGTGCAGAATTTTGTAGAGTCTAAGGGGCTGTCCGGAAGCGCTTTTTGTTTGGGATTCTTGGGATGTCATTGGGGGTTACAATCAGGTCCTAGGGTTATTTTAAAGTGTTTATCAAGTGTCGGTTCAAGAAGGACGGGTTTTGGTTAAGGTATGATAGAGTTAAGGGTTTTACGGTTTGGTTGCTCGGTTTAAGTCAAGTTTGAGAAAATTGATGAATAAGTTGGGATTTTAGCTTAGAGGCAGCCACTCACCCACCTTGCACCCACATTTTTTAGTTGAGTTGAGGTTCTTAAAGTTGCATATTCGTGTGCATGAGCATCGTCTTTGAGCCAAGCAATATTTTCAAAGGAAGTCGCTTCAATTCTTGCATGCAAAGTATTTTGAGTCGAGTCCAAGAAGAAAAAAAAATATTTTTGAACAAAGTGAGTTGATTATGACTGGACAGGGCAATGTGGGTTGGGGGATGCCTCACTCACTTTCCATAGACGTGTAGTAAGCGGCTGGGAGACATCCCAGCTCCCCTACCAAAAGACACATGTAGTAAGCGACCGGGTTTCATCTCGGCTCCCATACCAAAAGAGACGTGTAGTAAGCGGCCGGGTTCATCTCGGCTCCCCTACCAAAAATAAATTAAAGGGGCAAACGCGTTGGGAGAAATCTCGGCGTCTTGCCGGCATAGTGCACTGCAGCCATGATCATGATCAAAACTTGAGTCACAATCCAAGGATCTATGTTCTAAAGCAAAAGTTAAAGTAAAGTTTCAAGTATCAGTTGACAAGTCTTAATTTATTCAGTTTTATGACATGCATGAGTTATAGTTAAGTCAAGAAAGTTCAAAGTCTCATAGCGTGAGTTGGCGTGAGTTCATCCTTGCATGTTGTCTCATCCCCTTGTTTCATGCATATTTACAGTTTAAGTTTCTAAGTATATTATGTACAGTAGTTTGAGTATTGCTTCATGTATTTTAAACCCTTGTTATATCTATGTTTATACTTGCTGAGTCTTTAGACTCACTACGCTTGATTGTTTGTAGGTGAGGAGTTGTACCTGGGGACGGAGGGGCAGGATCCACTAGTTTGAGGCTGCCGGTGGTGCAAAGCCCAATGACCGTCGCTACTTCTTTTTATGTTCTGCATTAAACATTGAATGTAATAAAGATTATGTGTTTGAGTATTTTCAGTATTAGCTAGGATGTATTTTCCCTGTGCTTAAGTTTAAGTCGTAAAACATGTTATTGCTATTATTGCAATTGTATGGGGTTGCCTTTCATTCGTACTTTATGTTTATCGCAGTTTGAATCTTCTACTGGTCGATCTTTTCCTTTGTTTTGAATTGTTGTTTGTGACATGGTGACTTTGTTTACTTTCAAACAAGTCATGGCAAAATTTTAAAAATCCGTATTTTATTTTATTATTTTAAACTTAGAAGTTAGGGTCGTTTCAGTTGGTATCAGAGCACGGTCTTGGTTTGGGCTGAGCCTAATGCCGGCTACCGAAACTCAAGGGATCTCTCCTCAAAGTTTGTAAGTTTTAAGGAATTTTATATGCTAGACGTATTTGAGACTATTACTTTAAATGTTTTGATGTCATCCTTTTTAAAATATTTTCAAACTAGATGATTAATTTATTTGAATGTGTAGATCAATGTTTTTATTTTTTAAAGTTTCTTTTAGTAGTTTAAAGTGGACCATTCAAATGTTTATTTTCATATCATGCGGTTCCAAGTTAAACGAAGATGGTGTATCAATATTTCTTCCAGTTTTGGACAGTATGCGGTTGTTGTTTGAGTTATTAAGTAGTACTATTAATTTTGATAAGAATGTAGGAGTTTGTTGGGAAATATTAAACCTGAGTATTAGGAGATTTTAATTGTATGCTATTATTGTAAGTTGTTTTATAATATTAGATGCTAGTCGGATGCAACTAAGTGTATAGTTGCTTAGGAATTGATAGACGAATGTTTTGTCAGTTAAGTTAAGTGATTGAAACTCGTGTGAAGACTTAGGATACATACTTTGTTTTATATTATTAGGGATATTTTGAGTTTTCTTTTGTTATTTGGGAAAATATGAATTTTGGGAAATATTGAGTCGGTTACTATTAGCCTTTCAATTATGAGAACTATTATTCCGATCATTATTTCCTTGTTCTTCATTTATGTTTGTATTCATTGTAGTAACATATACTTCTGAGTATCTGAAATTTCTTTGCACTTTCTTTGAGCATTTATGGATTCGTATGACATTAATTAGCGTTGAATTCTGCCACGTTGGCATTGGTTGAACTTCTTAGTAAAATCTTGTTAATGTTTCATACCTATGGAAATTTTTCCTTCGATTCTCGAGCCACATGCTGATGTGAGTAAGATTCACTTTTTCTTTTTGGTAATCTACTCATGTTGTCTGGCTGGCATCTGATTTTATTTTGAGACCTTTTTTTTTCCTGATTATTGACTTGTGTGTACTTCTCTCGACTGTAGTCACACTGACTGTCTTAATTGTGCTTTGAATGTTGAGCATGATTTCATTACCCATGGATGAATAGTCACGAGATTTGTATCTTGTTGGCTCATATTCAATATTCGTGGAGCCTCCATTATTATTCATTCGTCCCTAGAATTGAATTATGAGTGAGTTATTTTTACTTATCTAGATTTGTATTTTCAGCTCGTTTGTTTGTAATTCTTTCATCGTTTCATTTCATATCGAGAAACATTACCTGTATGTTTGTTTCATTTCATGTTCCATCATGATGAGGATTTTGGGTGGATTATAGTTTCAATTACCAATTAGATTTATCGGATAGAAAATTGCTCGTAACCGCTTGGTAAGTATTTAGACCATTGGAATTTAGCATTAGTACTAGATAAAATCCTAAGATATTATTGTGATCCGAGGAATGTCGACTACTAGTTATAAATAGTCCTAGCGAGAAGATTGCTAGTTAGTGAATTAGTTGAATGTGTTGTTTCATTTTAAATAGGATCGTTGAGAGTAAACAGATGATTTTAGTAAGCTGAATGGCTGGTCAGTTGCGAGATAGGGAAATAGAGTGGTCCCTAGAGACTTTTGAGTACTTTATATTAGCGTTCTAAGATTTTGTGATTGTCGACCGGTAAGAGTAACGCACCAACTATTGGTACAGAAGGATGAATAGAATATTCTGGTAGCTTTCCTAGATAAGCTGTAAATTTATTTATCGGTGAAATACTAAGGTACTGGAGGATCAATTAGAAAGCCTTTACGATCAAGTTACAAACCCTTCGAGGTGTCCAGTTGTATACTAAGTTTTTGAAATATAAATTATGGTTGTACATATAATAATTTGGGAATCTTTGGATTTTCGAACTTGCTTTCTAGTTGAACTGGGGATTTGAGATATGTCTTCAGGAGATATGTACGAATTGTTTGGTACTTAGAGACCATCTAATCCAATAAGTGGATAATAGCTCGTGGTATATTTTGACTTGAAGAGTATGTAAGGAATTACTTAGTCAATGCATCTGAGTTAGAGAAATGTGGTTAAATCCGTTGGGAAATTTTAACTAAGAAAATCAACTTTTGGTAGAATTAAGAATGACCAAGAGGCGAAAGTATAAATTGGTGATTGGATAATTTGGATCTGTTTAGTCCCCTATTTGGATTCTATATGTTATCGGTTAATACCTTGGGACTGAACAACAGAGGAATTTTATTGTTATATTTTCTTATCAAGGGTTAGATTAGGTTTGTTTATAGAATTTGGTCAATCAATCCTAAGTTGAGAAGAAACATTCGTCCCACTTGAAGGTTAGCCGAGCTAGAGTCGTTGTTTAAGAAAATTTTAATCTTCCTTAGAAGCGTTGAGAGTTGTAGTAACTAATAAGGGATTGAGCATAGTCCATGATCATTAAGCGCAGAAATGCTAATAAGTGTCAAAGATCTTTATAATTTCTAATTGGTTTATAAGTTGTCCTTGAAGGTATCGTTGCCCTGTAATACTATCGATTTGGGATGTAGGGAAATTAACTCGGTTTGTCGGTCTTTATGCAAATGTTGAGGAGATTAGTAATTTATTTTATCGTTGGATATGCCGCAGATTTGTTAGTAATACATGATGGGTTCCATGTGTCGATGTTGTGGAAGTATGGGTCAGATCCATCTTATATCTTGAGGGCAGTTGAGGTAGAGGTGTGTAGTTCCCTTAGCTATTCTATTTAGAGAAGTTTATTGTTTAGTTGTTAAGTATTTTGAGGACTTGTAAATTTCTTAAGAGCTCGAGTCGTATATTATATGAGTTAAGTTTAATCGTTAAATAGACAATAAGCGTAGTTTCGTTGTTAGAAAGTTTTTTAGTTATGAGTAAGATCGACATAAATTATTTATTGGATTTAAGGATATTTATTGATTGAAATTGCGATCCAGGATTTAAGGTTATCAAACTAAGGTAGGTATCTGATATTTTAGGAGTTTAAAAGGCGAATTGAAAACTTTTAAAGTCACTTGCAATTAGAAATTTCTCGTAAGCTACTACCATTGGGGATAAATAGGAATTTGCAAATTTATTTTACAGTGGGAGTTAGTTAGTTTCTTGCTTGGTAGGTGTTGATAAACATCAGAATGCGCATCAAAAGCTTATTAACGCCGACTCGTGTAGGTACTAGGTAAGAGTAGTTAGTACCGATCTGGTCTAATGTATCTGGATCTAGTTAGTAAGTTTAAATTTCGAGGACGAAATTCCATTTAAGGGGGAAGAAATTGTAGCACCTAAAATCCAATCTACTAAATTGCGTGCATTAAATTAAATAAATATTATGATTATTATTTTTAAGTTTTATTGATTTAAATTCTTTATGTGAATTATGTGTTAATAAAATATTAATTATTTATTCAAATGATTCTTTTGTACTAAATATTTAATTAATGTTTTAATTGTTTAAGTTTATTTATTTAAATTATTTTATTGCGTAATTTACTTGTTTTAAAGATTTTTAAGATTTAAGATTTGTTTATTTAAGTAATTTTTAAACTTTTAATATTTTCCTATTTAAATGATTTGAATTGTCCAGTTTATTTATTTAAAATAATTAAAGTTTATCGATTAGTTATTTAAATTATTTTAAATGTCTAGCTTATTTATTAAATTTTTTTATCTGTCTAGATCATTTTAAAATGTTTCTTATACCGCTTGTGTATTTATTTAAATTATTTTTAAACGTTTGTTTAGTTTGTTTAAAGTATTTTCTAATCGCTCTGTTATTATTTAAATATTCCATTAATCCCAGTGACATCAAAATATTTTAAGTGTTGATTTTTAATTCCTAAGATAGTGCCTAAATTCATTTTTTTATATTTATACTTTTAATTACTTGAAGTTAAATTGCTTAAGTTTCTTTTAAAGTTGTAGTTGCTCAATTTATTAAGTTATTTATCTTGAGATACTTGAGTTAGTAATTTCCAGTTCCGGCAAGCGACGATGGTTGACTTTGGCCATAAGTTTCCAAGATTTTATTTTCTAAAATTTTGAAGTGAGAGAAATGAGGAGTTTAGACTAGAAGTTTGATTTTTGAGTTTTCGGGCATCAAAAACCACTTTTATCATTTTCTTGAGTTTATTCTTTAACTTTTTCAAAAGTTAGGATTTTATTAAATCCGGATTAGTAAAAATCCAATTTAAATACCTTGACTTGGAATTTTTAAATTTAAGTATTTTAAAGGTGCAAAGTTGTTGAGGTAAAGTTGTAATACTTAGACTAGCACTTTTACAAGTGTAGTGGCACTTTTAAAATACACCTACACAATACACACTAAAAGTTTTAACCTAAAATAAATCATTTGTTTCAAACCCTAGCCCCATTTTTCATGAAGGAGCCCACCCCCCCCCCCCCTCCGATCTCATTTATTTGTTTCCCGTAGGCCACCACTCCCCTTTCAGGCCGCCGTCGCCGGAGGACCACCTTGGAAGGTCCACCTTGGTGTTGGTTCGAAGTTTCAGCCCTCATTCCCTCTTGATTTAGTTTTTTTTTTGTAGCAAAGGTTGAAGGCAAGTATAAGCTTTTCTTGGGCTCTCAATCAAGCTATCTATGTTCTAGTGCCTATTTTTTCATTAAATTTTCGAAATGCTTAAGAATTTCAGCATGTTAGGTTCGATTTTTTTCATACTTTTCAGCATGGTGATATGTTATTTTCGAAAATTTGTGTATGCATTAAGTTTAAGGGTTTACATGGTGATTGTGATTGGAAAATTGAGGTGTTTTGATTGCTTATGAGGATATTTGAAAATTCAGAAGTTCATGCCCTATATATTTCGAATTTACATGATGTTAGGGCTGTGTTGGATGTATGATTGGTGCATTGTGTTGTTTTGCAATTGGTTTCATTGATTGATCAAGAATCAACACACATTTGGTGCATGATCTTGATATTTTCAAATTGTGGAGCGGGAGTGTGGTTGAGGGTTGCCTAGGTGTTTGTGTTAAGTCCTAAGAGATGTTAATAAGTATGTTTGATGGTTTGGAATGAGGAAGATTTAAGGAAAAATGGTATGGAGTTGATTCCTCAAGGTAGAAGTGAAGTAGGGTGATGGTTTCATTGGGCAGGGGCTACTTATTCCGGGACAGGGGAGGTACCAAATCAGGTCTGGGAGTGTCTTGGGCTGGTCCTAGGTCAAGGTTAAGATGTTGTGGCCGCGTCGGTATAAATTGGGCTCGTTTAGGTTAATTTTTGGATAAGTTAATGGTCTTTTAAGTTTAAGGTGTTGGTGCAGAATTTTGTAGAGTCTAAGGGGCTGTCCGGAAACGATTTTTGTTTGGGATTCTTGGGATGTCATTGGGGGTTACAATCTGGTCCTAGGGTTAGTTTGAAGTGTTTATCAAGTGTCGGTTCAAGCGGGACGGGTTTTAGTTAAGGTATGATAGAGTTAAGAGTTTTACGGTTTGGTTGCTCGGTTTAAGTCAAGTTTGAGGAAATTGATGAATAAGTTGGGCTTTTAGCTTAGGGTCAGCCACTCACCCACCTTGAACCCACATTTTTGAGTTGAGTTGAGGTTCTTAAAGTTGCATATTTGTGTGCGTGAGCATCGTCTTTGAGACAAGCAATATTTTCAAATGATTGTGACTGGACAAGGTAATGTGGGTTGGGGGATGCCTCTGGGGGATGCCTCACTCACTTGCCATAGACATGTAGTAAGCGGCTGGGAGACATCCCAGCTCCCCTACCAAAAGAGACGTGTAGTAAGTGGCCGGGTTTTATCTCGGCTCCCCTACCAAAAGAGATGTGTAGTAAGCAGCCGGGTTCATCTCGGCTCCCCTACCAAAAAGAAATTAAAGGGGCAAACGCGTCGGGAGAAATCTCGGTGTCTTGCCGGCATAGTGCATTGCAGCCATGATCATGATCGAAACTTGAGTCACAATCCAAGGATCTAAGTTCTAAAGCAAAAGTTAAAGTAAAGTTTCAAGTATTAGTTGACTCGTCTTAATTTATTCAGTTTTATGACATGCATGAGTTACAGTTAAGTCAATAAAGTTCAAAGTCTCATAGCGTGAGTTGGCGTGAGTTCATCCTTGCATGTTGTCTCATCCCCTTGTTTCATGCATATTTACAGTTTAAGTTTCTAAGTATATTATGTACAGTAGTTTGAGTAATTCTTCAAGTGTTTTAAACCCTTGTTATATCTCTGTTTATACTTGCTAAGTCTTTAGACTCACTACGCTTGATTGTTTGCAGGTGAGGAGTTGTACCAAGGGACGGAGGGGCAGGATCCGCTGGTTTGAGGCCGCCGGTGGTGCAAAGCCCAATGACCGTTGATAAGTACATTTTGTATGCATTAGTTCGTGATAGGTTTATGTCTATTTTGTGTGCATTCATATTATTTTATGTGTGTTTTTATGTATTTTATTGCATGTGTGTGTATTTCACTCTCCGGGTTAATTTTGTAGGAAAAAGGGTTTTTGAAGAGTGGATTACGGAGCAGTCTTGGTCCAAAAACCCAATTTACTTTTAAATATATCTAAATCCGATCTTCACTGTTCAAACTTAAGTTCAGGATGTTTTGAAGATGCTGTCCAAATTTCAGCTCAATCCGACGGTTAGAACTCCATATATGATTTTTTCAAAATCGTCGCGCGGAGCAGAAATCTTCTGTTTTTTTGGCGTGCGCGCGAGCGTGGCTATTTTGGCGCTCGCGTGTGTGTCGACGAAATAGAAAATTCCGAAAATTATATTTCAACTAGGAAATTAATTTTTAAGGCTTTCCAAACACTATAAATAGGATATTTAATTATTTTAGAGGGGTTCCGAAGTTCCTGACCAGTTCGAGAACGCAGAAAAGAGGCGGCGGCTACAGGCGTGGAGATTGAAGAACGCTCCATTAGAGTTTTTCTCTCTTCTTCTTTTTATTTTTATTTCTTGTTTTAATTATTGAGTAGTTGTTTTTCAACCAAGACGGCGTGATTGGGCCGGACAATTTATGTAGAAAACTAGTTTGTTTATTTGAGATTTTTGGGATTGATTTTATTTTATTGATTATTAGATTTATATTTGTCTTGTGAATAATCTGATCAACTGTTTGCTTGCATGTTAATCAGTTCTAAGTCGACAGGTCGCTCTAATAATTTACACGAGGTTAAATTGGCTAAAAATAGTATCCGATTTCATCGTGCGGTTTGGGTGTCAACTGAATTTTCACAAATATTTAATGCATTCAAATTTGATTTGAATTACGAAATATTAATCCATCAATATTTGAATAGGTTTTATTGTTTTAGAAATAGTCCTTTGAATAAATTAGGAAAATTCCCGTGAATTAAAATTAAATTTGATGTCTTGAATTTACTGCTTATTACATAAATTGTCTGGTACCTGCGTGTGTCTTGGTTGTCTCTTTTATTTAAATTTAAATTTATTTTATTTTATTTCTTATTTGTTTTAGTAAATTCTTATTTTTATTTAATTTAAAATCATCTTTATGATTTTGTCTAGATTAAGTAAAATAATTGATTCTTGAGAATTGACGCAGTCCCTGTTGGATCGATACTTGGACTCTTTTGTCCACTTTACTATTAATTGACCTGGTGCGCTTGCCAGTTGATTTTTAATTACACCGATTTAGACAGTCAACCGTCGCTACTTCTTTTTATGTTCCGCATTAGACTTTGAATGTAATAAAGATTATGTGTTTGAGTATTTTCAGTATTAGTTAGGATGTGTTTTCCCTGTGCTTAAGTTTGAGTCGCAAAACTTGTTATTGTTATTATTGCAACTGTGTGGGGTTGCCTTTCATTCGTACTTTATGTTTATCGTAGTTTGAATCTTCTATTGGTCGATCTTTTCCTTTGTTTTGAATTGCTGTTTGTTACAGGGTGGCTTTGTTTACTTTCAAACAAGTCATGGAAAAATTTTAAAAAATTCGTATTTTCTTTTATTATTTTAAACTTAGAAGTTAGGGTCGTTTCAGAATAAAAAACAGAGTTAGGAACTCACATCATCAAAATAACTCTGGAAATCGATGTCTCATATTAGACTCTGTCTCCCAAGTTGCCTCTTCGACCCCGTGCCGGCTCCACTGAACCTTCACCAACAAAATCGACTTGGTTCTGAGCTGTTTTTCCTTCCGATCAAGAATCTGAATAGGTCGCTCGAAGTAGCTGAAAGACTCGTCAAGATCGGCCTCATCAGGCTGAAGAATATGAAAAGGATCTGGATGATACTTCCGCAACATCGAGACATGAAAGACGTCGTGAATAACAGATAAAGAAGGAGGAAGAGCTAATCTATAGGCAAGATCGCCTATCTTCTCCAGAATCTCATACGGTCCGATGAACCTCGGAGACAACTTCCCTCTCTTCCCGAATCTAACAGTACCTCTGAAAGGAGAAATCTTCAGAAAAACTCGGTCTTCCTGATCAAAAGATACAGGTCTGCGTCTGATATTAGCATACTTCGCCTGTCTATCCTGAGCAGTCTTCATTCTCAGTCAAATAATATTCACCTACTCAGCCATGTCACGAATCAAGTCTGGTCCTAAATCAGGCAACTCAGCAATCTCATCCCAGTACAGAGAAGATTTGCACTTCTTTCCGTACAACGCTTCGAAAGGTGCCATACCAATACTCGTCTGAAAGCTGTTGTTGTACGAAAACTCGACCAAAGGCAACTAATCCTGCCAACTGGTGCCAAAATCAAGCACCACTGCTCGGAGCATATCCTCCAGAGTCTGAATCGTTCTCTCTGACTGACCGTCGGTCTGAGGATGATACGCCGTACTCAAGTTCAAACGAGTACCAAGAGCCTCTTACAAACTGTGCCAGAAGTGAGAAGTAAACCGATAATCTCGGTCAGAAACGATCGACTTTGGCACACCGTGCAATCTAACAATCTCCTTGACATACAATTCCGCCATATGATCGTGACGATATGTCATTCTGTAAGGAATAAAGCACGCATATTTCGTCAATCTGTCAATCACTACCCAGATGGCATCAAATCCTCGAACAGATCGTGGTAGTTTCGTGAAGAAATCCATAGATATTTGATCCCACTTCCATTTCGGAACAGATAATCTGTGCAGCAGACCACCTAGTCTCTTCCTCGCGGCTTTCACCTCCTGACAGTTCAAGCATCGGGATACAAAACTCGAGACATCGCTCTTCAAATTCTTCCATAGAACTGACTTCTCATTTCGTTATACATCTTTCGACCACCAGGATGAACACTGAATTGACTGCTATGTTCCTCTCGCAGAATACGCTGCCTCAACTCAGAAACATTAGGCACAACAGTACGATTATTTACAAACAAAATATCATCTCTAACCTGGAATTCAGACTGGTGACCCGATCTAACTTTCTCTATCAAAGTCTGGATTAGGGGTGCAATCGAGTCGAGATGAGCCCGAGTAGCATAATACTCGAGCTCGAGCTCGACTCGTTTTTGACTACTCGAGCTCGAGCTCGATCGAGTAGTAAATTTCTTACTCAAACTCGAGCTCGTCTATAATTCGAGTTACTAGAGCTCGAGCTCGAAAATTATATTATATATATATATATAAGAATAAATAAATACAATATTATATATATAATTTATATATTTATATATATATATATATATTTTATATTATATATTATAATTTATATATCCGTATGAGCTTTGAAGTGTGTAGGCTTCTATTTTTATAGCAATTTAGTGTCTTCTCTTTTGCATAGATATCGATGTGGGATACTTCATGGGCTTATCACAGCCCAAATTATAGTCCATGTGTGTTATCGAGTAGCTCGCGAGCTACTCGAACACATATATTCAAAGCTCAAGCGATACTCGAGCTACTCGAGCTCGAGCTCGAACTCGGTCAAATTGAGCTCGAGCGAGCTTTGACCGAGCTACTCACGAGTATCTCGGCTCGTTTGCACCCCTAGTCTGGATACTCACATCGGCTCTCTGTGCTTCCCTGATCGACACAAATAATTCTGGCTCGGCTTGGATGGCACAAACTCTGATAGACCCACTATCTGATTCAAACTCCAAACCAGAAGTGCAACAGTCGTCAATCAAACGAGAAACACCGATGGTAGAAAGAGATAAGGAACAAAGCTTCCGGTTCAATGCATCAGCAGCTGCATTAGACTTCCCCGAATAATACTTGATCTCACAGTCAAAATTCTTCAGTAGATCTAATCATCTCCTCTGTTTCATATTCAGCTCTGACTGTGAAAACAAATATTTCAAGCTCTTGTGATTAGAAAAGATATCAAAGGACTCACCATAAAGATAGTGACGCAATATCTTCAATGCAAACACGATAGCGGCTAACTCAAGATCATGAATCGGATAACGAGTCTCGTGCGGTTTCAACTTTCTCGAAGCATAAGCTATCACACTAGTAGAAAAATCTTAAAAGACTTCGCTATTTTTTACTTCGGTGATCATTATAGTCGAAGTAATAAATAGTTATTTACTTCGGTTATAGAATTAACGAAGTAAAATATACTTTAGACTTCATAAATTAAAAAAAACGGGCTTCACTTAAATTTTTAAGTGACTATTTACTTCATCAAATTAAATTTGACGAAGTAAAAACGTGAAAATAAATTTTTTATTTTTTATGCAGCGAAGTAATAGGTTCTCTATTTTCATTTTCTCAATTAAGCTCCAGCTTCTTCCGCCCTCTTCTCTCGATCTCCAAATACAAATCCATTTAGGGCTCCCCATTCTCTCCCCTACAGATCGATGTCCGCCTCCTGCCATCACTTCCGCCTGCTGCCATCACTTCTTCCTGGTCTAGGCTTTCCCATTCTCACCATTAATCCGTGTAAGAATATTTATTTTCCCCATTCTCGCCATTATCGATTTGGAGATGGCCAACAACGAAGTGCAGAAGTTCCGCCTCTTTGTCGTCGCTCTGTGGAAGAGAAAGGTATGGTCCCCAGCGAAACACAATTTTTTACCTTCTCTGCTCTTGGTTCATACGTTGGGCTTTCCAATACAAAGACTGAGATCTTTAGAAATAGTCAAAGAAATCGATAGCAAAGGCCCTTATCTTGGCCTTATCACATTATATTCTCTCGATGAAGATGCGTTATTTTTCACTGGTTTTTTCGAGCCCGATTCTCAGCACCCTTTCTTGATTTGTCTCGAAACTTGCTAAATTTATTTGGATTTAACTAAATTCAATCTTGGTTCTAGGTTTCTTTGTGTATCTGTATAAAAAGTGTAATGATAACGCTGGACTACATGTTTTTAAAGGCAAGCGATTTCGAGTAAAGTTGCAAAAATAAAATCATTTATGTCAAGTATCGAGTTGGGAAGGTAAACATTTGCATTTTAGGCTTTGTAAAAGGAAGTTGTTTATTCATATACAACCTTCTGTTTTCCCAAACTTGTTCAAAATCTACATATTTGATATTTAACTGTAAAATACTGCATATATTGTTGAATATTAGTTATCAATCATTATTTGTATTTGTCTGTGTGAATTTATATTCATTGTCCAGACTTAAAAAAAAATTATTTGCAATGTTCTGAGAGTGTTCTGATGTTACCTCACTTTACTGCAGTAACTTTTCAAATTACTTGTCGTTCTGATGCCTGATGTTCTGTGATGATGGTTTGGTATGCTAATTATGAAACTGGAAAAGGTATGGAGGTGAATATGGATTGCCAACATTGTTTTGGTAGGATAGCCTGAATATCTCTAGTTGGCACACAAAAGAAATAGGAATGAACTGCATGATACTTATACAAACATGATAAAGATAATCATATAATGACAATATATAATGTGATGCAATGAGCACAGAAAGAAATATATTAGGATCAACTAGGCCATTGATATAGTTAATGTTTTCATATAATATTCACAACGTTAATGCCTTTACAAAATAATGAGATGAGAAACAATCATGCAAAAGTGAGTTGTAGCCAATAGTGGGAAAAGGGTAAAGACAACCAGTGTCTGTAACTTAAAATATTCTTATGTGTTCCCGTGGTGTCTATAAAACAAATAATCTAATTCAGACGAAGTAGTCAAACGTGAACTTGACATAAGAACCGCATAGCAGTAGTTGACTTAAATAATAGTACTATTATAAAAATTTAGGCCCTGCTGATTCGAAGGCCTTCGACTCTGTGATTGACTTAAATAATAGTACTATTATAAAAATCGTGGCTTGAACTTAGGTGTATATGGTCTTGTGTTAGCCGTATTCTGTATTCAACTATTGAATTAAATTCATGTGCTTAGTTTGATTTTGCAATGTCATGATATTTAGATTATTTCACTCTTGATTAGTTCTGATTCAACATGTTTGCAGGTGTTGGTTGATGAAGCTAGGTTTTGGGGAGCATTTGGATTTTATTCCTTTATTACCTTGGTGTTTCCCTTTGTATGTGATATACTTTATGAATTTGACCTTTTTGTTTCCCTTTGTCATTTGAGTATTACAAACAAAAAAATTGCTCATTACTCCGTTTTAATTAGCTGATGTTATCCCAATATACCTAGAATGATGAAAAGATATGTGAGGATCATGTATGTGATATAATTTATGTTCTTTTTCAGAGTATATGTCCAATATCTTCCTTGTTCTCAAGAAGCTTAAAGTTCCTTGCTAAAACAGATGCATGATAATTAAGTTATACGAGCAATTCCTCCATTTCTTTTTCGGATCATTAAAGACTTAAAGTACTATATAAATAATAATAATAATGTTCCCTTTAATTTATTAGGAAAATTATTCTCCGTTAGTTTTTCTAATACTCCTTAATCTCTTTTCTAATTTGGTGTTAGATAAGCTGCTTATCTTTCTGTAGTGACCCTTACACGGATCACCTACTAAACAGAACTTATGCATGCAATTACTTAATGAAACAGATATCAGAATAAAACTGCGGAAACCATAAACAATATACAATCCCAAGAAAAGGAATCTGTAATTTGTCCAATAATATACAACCAAATCGAATAGCTGTATAAACCCATACAACAGTAATAAAAACCTAGACGAAGCTCCAGCTGGCCAACCACTGACTAGCCCCTCCTGGATCCACCCTCCTCGTCCAATCGCAAACCTGCCCCATGGAATAGGGTGTCCAAAAAGTACAGAGTACGAGACGTGAGCATAAAACGCTCAGTGCGAGAGTATGAGTATACATGCATGCAAAGTGAACTCCCTATAGACTCGAGTGTTGCAGAACGCGGCGTTCAGATCAATTATGATTGATACCCGGTGCAGCGGAAGTTTAAAATTTTTGTATGGAACGATTCCATAATGGGTATCAACCTTACGATTAAATTGTGTGTGTAAAAATTAAATAACAATTATAAAATTTTTACCTTTAATCTCGAATCGAGATTTTGGACACCAACAGATTTCTCTGCTCTTGTTGTATATCCCTGGAACTGATGGACGAACTGTTCTTCAATCAGGTCCACGAATAGATATTTAATCCCTCTGATAGATTGCACTATAAAATCTATCAGAAGTTTCTACGAAGAGATTAACGAATTTGATCCGTTAAACCAGACTGTAATTCAAAATCACAGGCTGGATTTTTCTCGAGTAGACAGGGAGGGGGGGCGGCCACACTTGTTAGAAAAATACTTAGGTTTTCGAAAATTGTGACCTTGTTGTGTGTAATTTCTGTACTGCAATAACTTATTTATAATATAGGCCACTAACAGCTTAGGGCCCATTAGTCATAAGTTCAAGCCCGACAAGCAAAGCCCGCATGTTCAGAAATTAATATAAAATTCATCGTGACTCCGATTGATAAACCGATTTCACCAATGTGCACAGAAACCATTTCTGCACCTTTTAAAGTCAAGATAAATTTTTCTGAATCCGAATTCAGTGATTTCCAAAAATGGCCATCCCTATGTCATTTTAGGAAATCTTACTCCTCTACTCTTAAATAGGAAGTCCAACTTCTTCGTTCATTAAATTTAACTCTTTAAATTTAACTATCTCAACGGGGATTAAAAATCCATTACACTGTGTGACCCTCAATGGTTCAGGGATACAGCTAGCCGTGAGCTCACAACTCCTTGTGACTCGGAACAACAATTTCCGACTTGCCCATCGAATCATGGTAAGAGCGTCTAGCAACATCGCCCCATAATTCCCTAGGTATCACTGATAGGGCCTACAAGAACCAGTAGATTTTGGTTAGCGTACAGTACGGTCCCTTCATCCAAATATCCTGATCGAATCAACAACCATTGGTATATCGAGAGTCGCTCGAGATTCGATAACTATGCAATACATCTTGAAGATCAAATAGTGACATCACATGTGCTACTAAGAAACCATTTCTTAAATCACATCATGTACTCTGGCCAGAGATTCGTCACACTAATATCTCCTCAGATCGCATAGGATATCCACACTCGCAAGTATGTGGTGAATCCTTGACAACAAAGCATCGACTCCTATATGTGTTGTAACTGTACCCAATCCCGACACCTGATGACCCCAATAGAGTCGGTAAACGAGTCAAAGCACAGTACTAGCATATAGAGTCTCAATGATGTTTCAAGTAGTAAGGACTAATGGTGTACAACCAAAACCGCGGACTTTATCCACTCGATAAGTGATAACCACTTGGAATGTCCGGATAGGGTAGTTTGATCATTCATCATATGAATATCCATTTGCATGCTTCGAACATCTCTATGTTCCTTACCAATGAAACGTGGTACTCTGCATCGCAAAAGCTAGTCTCAAACTCGAGCGATCCTTATCCTTATTATCGGACGGCTCAATCGACTAGGAACAGTTTAGAATATACAGTGACTATAAGATGTGTTTCATGATAGACATCCCCATGTTCTACCACATCTTACATACACTATAGTATATTCAAGGTCTTTATCAAAACAACAATAGTATATCACAATATAACAATATGAAGAAAGATAAAGTCATTGCCATTAATAAAAGTGTAAATTATATTAAACAAAAGATTGTTTATACAAAGAGTCATCAAAACCCTTAGCCACAAGTTGGCTCACCGGGCACCCACTGTTTCAATCTCCCACTTGCCCTATAGCCAACTAGTCATACTACGTAGACCCATTGCTTCGCGATGTTTGTCAAATAATGGTCCTGGCAAGGGCTTAGTAAGTGGATCAGCGATATTGTCTGTAGAGGCCACTCTTTCGACAGTGATGTCTCCTCTTTCCACACTCTCCCGGATGATGTGGTATTTCCTCAGTACGTGTTTGGATCTTTGATGAGACCTTGGTTCCTTTGCCTGAGCAACGGCACCCGTGTTGTCACAGTACACCGGGACTGGACCAACAACTGCAGGAATGATGCCCAACTCTTGGACGAAATTCCTCATCCAAACGGCCTCTTTAGCAGCAGCTGATGCTGCAATGTATTCTGCTTCAGTGGTGGAATCCGTTGTGGTGTCCTGCTTAGAACTCTTCCAAGAGACAGCACCGCCATTGAGCATGAACACAAATCCAGAGGTTGACTTCGAGTCATCCACGTCACTTTGGAAGCTAGAGTCGGTATAGCCTTCCAATTTTAGTTCTCTTCCTCCATAGACCATGAACATATTCTTAGTCCTTCGTAAGTACTTAAGAATGTCCTTCACGGCTTTCCAATGCATTTGACCGGGATTAGCTTGATATCTGCTCGTGACACTCAGAGCAAATGCTACATCCGGTCTGGTAGATATCATCCCATACATGATACTACCTATGGCTGACGCATATGGTACATGTGTCATTTTCTCTATCTCTTCATCAGTCTTGGGACACATAGACTTGGATAGAGAAACTCCATGACACATGGGTAGATGTCCTCTCTTGGACCCATCCATTGAAAACCGTTTCAATATGGTGTCGATGTAGGTTGATTGAGTGAGTCCTATCATTCTCTTAGATCTATCTCTATAGATTTGTATCCCAAGAATATAGGATGCCTCACCCAAATCCTTCATCGAGAATCTATCTGATAACCATATCTTTGTTGACTGCAACATCCCTACATCATTCCCAATGAGTAGGATGTCATCAACATAAAGTACTAAGAATGTCACAACATCCTTAACTACTTTCTTGTACACGCATGGTTCCTCCGGATTCTTGATGAAACCAAAATCTTTTATTGTTTCATCAAATTTCTGGTTCCAACTTCTTGATGCTTGTTTTAGACCATAAATTGATCTCTGAAGCTTGCATACCTTATGCTCGCTTCCCAAGGATGTGAACCCCTCAGGATGCTTCATATAGATCTCTTCCTTAATGTCTCCATTAAGAAAAGCAGTCTTCACATCCATTTGCCATATCTCATAGTCATACCATGCAGCTATGGCAATAAGGATTCTTATGGACTTGAACATTGCAACTGGTGAAAAGGTTTCATCATAGTCAACTCCTTGTCTTTGAGTATAACCTTTCGCCACCAATCGCGCCTTGTAGGTCAATACCTTACCATCAGGCCCAAGCTTTCTCTTGTATATCCATTTACACCCTATTGGAACAATTCCATCGGGAGGATCTACTAAAGACCAAACTTGGTTTGTATGCATCGAATCTATTTCCGACTGCATAGCTTCAAGCCATAAATTTGAATCCGCATCAGAAATTGCTTCCTTGAAGTTTCTTGGATCACATCCAACATCGGCTTCATCTTGATCCCCTTCAAGAAGAAGACCATATCGAATAGGAGGTCTAGAAGTCCTCTCGGATATTCTAGGTACAGGCGTGTCCAGCAATGGTTCCTGAGGTGTAGGATCGTTATTTTGTATTTCGGGTTCTTCTCGAATTTCTTCGAGTTCCATCATCTCGCCTTTATTATCCAATAAGAACTCCTTCTCCAAGAAAGTGGCATTCCTTGAAACAAACACCTTTGTTTCAGCAGGATAATAGAAATAATATCCGATTGAATTCTTCGGATACCCTACAAAATAACATAAGCTGGATCGACTATCCAACTTATCTCCCACTGTCCGCTTCACGTAAGCAGGACATCCCCAAATCCTCAAGTACGAATACTTAGGAGCTTTGCCATTCCATAACTCGTATGGTGTTTTGTCCACTGCTTTAGTGTGGACGTTGTTCAACAACAATACCGCCGTTTCAAGCGCATAGCCCCAAAACGAAGGTGGAAGCTCAGTGAAGCTCATCATGGATCGAACCATGTCCAACAAAGTTCGATTACGACGCTTCGATACACCATTAAGCTGTGGTGTCATAGGAGGAGTCCACTGAGAGAGAATCCCATTCTCTTTTAGATAGTCCAAAAACACGGTACTTAAGTATTCTCCACCTCGATCCGATCGAAGTGCTTTAATACTTTTACCTAGCTTGTTTTCTACTTCAGCCTTGAATTCTTTGAACTTTTCAAATGCTTCAGACTTATATTTCATTAAATATAAATACCCATACCTCGAATAATCATCAGTAAAGGTAATGAAGTAGGTGTGGCCATATTGAGTACCAACTCTAAATGGACCACAAACATCTGTATGGATCAAATCCAACAGATTTTGACTACGCTCAGGTTTCCCCTTAAAAAGAGATTTAGACATTTTTCCTTTCAGGCAGGACTCACAAGTCGATAGAGAGTTAATATCAGACATATCAAACATGCCCTCTCCCACTAGTTTGTTCATCCTCCTTGAGGAAATATGACCTAGCCTAGCATGCCAAAGGTTTGCCGGGTTTTGACTATCGATTTTCCTTTTGTTTGTTGTTGCCGGTTTATCAACATAATTTATTGGAACGTCTTTTAGTTTTAAGTTGTATAGATCGTTTTCAAGTTGTCCATTTCCAATCAAACATTCATTCTTGTAAATATTGCAAATCCCATTCACAAAATTGCAAGAATAACCATCTCTATCAAGCATAGAAACAGAAATAATGTTTTTAATTAAATCCGGAACAAATAAAACATCTCTCAAAAGTAACTTAAAACCGTTCTGCAAAATTAAATAAATATCTCCCACAGCTTTAGCTTCAACTCTTAAACCATTTCCGAGCCTCAACTGGGTCTCACCCATTCTAAGCTTATTACTTCTTGTCATCATTTGCAACTCATTGCAAATATGAGATCTACATCTGGTATCCAATACCCAAGAAGTAGTATTAAGAAAAACATTTATTTCAATGTAAAACATACCCTTTGCAGTTCGCAACTGCTCGAGATATTCCTTGCAGTTACGTTTCCAATGACCGGGTTTCTTGCAGTGATGGCAAACTTGTTTAGACTTGTCCAATTTTGCATGTAACATTTGGCCTTGAGATCATGGTCCAACCATTTCTCTAGTTCGGCCAACCTTTCGGCAGTTACATCAGCCGGGGCTGTTTTTCGGAGACGCATTTTCTAACACTTAGAAAATCTTTTCCGAACTTAGGACAATCTTAACTTATGGAATCATTCTGTATTGTTTGCGCCAATAAGTTTGTTTTGTTGGAGAATAGAAACATGTGGATTACTGAGATGAAACAGACAATTATCGATGATTGTTTAATTAATTTACTACGACATAAAATAGGCGAAATTTATTTTATGAATCTCACTCCAACTATTTTAACGATTTCACTACCCTCTAGTGAAAACGGGAAACTGTTTTCCTTAGTGAGAACATGGAGTCCAATTGACAATCTATGGTCCCGAATAATATCAGCCAACCATAATTTCAAAAGGTAGAGCCCAATTGCTTCCAAAGCAACCTTCACGTTTTTACCTCATGTCCAATAAGGGCCCAATAATATGACGCCGATTATTGTGACATGTCAAGATGACCCATCAATATTAAGTTGTGATGGACGGTCGCCATGTGGATCCCCCAATAATATGAGCCGATCCCATGGGAGTTCCACCCAACTTACAACATGTGTCGATTCAATGTACAGCTTTCCGACGAACGGCCCCCCCCAATAATATGAGCCGGACCGTATCCGCGGGTAGCATCTCATACATTGATCGTTGATGGAAGGTAGGAATATTTAAACAAATTTAAATTTCCTTTATTTATCTTGATATCAATTTTAAATCATATTTAAAATGAGGGATTTTTAATTATAAAAATTTGTCTCATCATTTTTAAAATTTTGTATGCTTGTCGGATTCACACAATTATGTCTAAAACATGCATACAACTATAATATCACATATTATATAGGATGATCGATTTCATTTCTAATCGACCCGTGGTTGCCAATCACGAGTCTTAGTCCAATCCTAGGTAATATGCAGTATGCAATGCAATCCTATTACATTTGCTTCCAATTTACATTTCTTCTGTCTTTATTGTCTGCTGGGCCCACCTCCATCTTCAAATCTTGATCTCCCACTAAATCTAATGTATTTACAATAAATAACAATGACAAGTAGGGGATACATTTTTAAGGGGTGGGAACGGGCCATAAACCAAGCCCACTTTTATTACATATGACATTCATATTGGGCCATAAACCAGGCCCATTAATAAAACCAACAACAATAAAAACAAATGTAAATTCCTAACATACACCTACAAAATTGGTCATGGCAATCGATCATCCTTATCCAATAACATTTAATTAAAAATTAATTTATTGGATAACATGCAATGACAATTTAAATTTAAAAGGATAAAATCATATTTCATACATAAAATCTCAATTTACATACAAAATCATATTTTATCTTTTTATCAAATAAAATCATATTTTATCTATAAAATCCAATTTTATACATAAAATCATATTTTACTCAATATATCCATAAGATCATATCTTTAACATCAATTGTACCAAAAATAATTAATTTCAAAATTCAATTAAAGGATAAAATATTAAAATTTTCCAAAAATTCAAATTTATCCAAAAATCAATTTTAAAATTTTCGAACTCGAACAATTCGATCCGACGCCTCGTGGACCAATCAAAAACGATTTTCAATCGGACCAAAAATAGAATTTTAACCTATTAAAATTTAATTTAAAAATTAAAAATTAATTTTTCCGCGGGCCACCCGGGACATTCCCGGGCCGCCCGCGCCCCGTAGGGCTCGGGCCGGGCAGCCCGGCTGCCCCTAGGGCAGCGTCGCTGCCCATGGGCAGCGCCGAGCGCTGCCCTGCGCTGCGCCGGGCAGCGCCGTGCGCTGCTCCTGCCCCGGGCAGCGATCCAATCGCTGCCCGGGTTTTTGCCAGAAAAATATTTTTATTTTTAAAATATTTATTTTGTTTCAAAAACCGAGGCTTAAAAATTTTTTGTACAATCGATTAATTTAATCGCTTTATCTTAGCAACCTGGCTCTGATACCACTGTTGTAGAACGCGGCGTTCAGATCAATTATGATTGATACCCGGTGCAGCGGAAGTTTAAAATTTTTGTATGGAACGATTCCATAATGGGTATCAACCTTACGATTAAATTGTGTGTGTAAAAATTAAATAACAATTATAAAATTTTTACCTTTAATCTCGAATCGAGATTTTGGACACCAACAGATTTCTCTGCTCTTGTTGTATATCTCTGGAACTGATGGACGAACTGTTCTTCAATCAGGTCCACGAATAGATATTTAATCCCTCTGATAGATTGCACTAGAAAATCTATCAGAAGTTTCTAAGAAGAGATTAACGAATTTGATCCGTTAAATCAGACTGTAATTCAATGTCACAGGCTGGATTTTTCTCGAGTAGACAGGGAGGGGGGGCGGCCACACTTGTTAGAAAAATACTTAGGTTTTCGAAAATTGTGACCTTGTTGTGTGTAATTTCTGTACTGCAATAACTTATTTATAATGTAGGCCACTAACAGCTTAGGGCCCATTAGTCATAAGTTCAAGCCCGACAAGCAAAGCCCGCATGTTCAGAAATTAATATAAAATTCATCGTGACTCCGATTGATAAACCGATTTCACCAATGTGCACAGAAACCATTTTTGCACCTTTTAAAGTCAAGATAAATTTTTCTGAATCCGAATTCAGTGATTTCCAAAAATGGCCATCCCTACTCTTAAATAAGAAGTCCAACTTCTTCGTTCATTAAATTTAACTCTTTAAATTTAACTATCTCAACGGGGATTAAAAATCCATTACACTGTGTGACCCTCAATGGTTCAGGGATACAGCTAGCCGTGGGCTCACAACTCCTTGTGACTCAGAACAACAATTTCCTACTTGCCCATCGAATCATGGTAAAAGCGTCTAGCAACATCGCCCCATAATTCCCTAGGTATCACTGATAGTGCCTACAAGAACCAGTAGATTTTGGTTAGCGTACAGTACGGTCCCTTCATCCAAATATCCCGATCGAATCAACAACCATTGGTATATCGAGAGTCGCTCGAGATTCGATAACTATGCAATACATCTTGAAGATCAAATAGTGACATCGCATGTGCTACTAAGAAACCATTTCTTAAATCACATCATGTACTCTGGCCAGAGATTCGTCACACTAATATCTCCTCAGATCGCATAGGATATCCACACTCGCAAGTATGTGGTGAATCCTTGAAAACAAAGCATCGACTCCTATATGTGTTGTAACTGTACCCAATCCCGACACCTGATGACCCCAATAGAGTCGGTAAACGAGTCAAAGCACAGTACTAGCATATAGAGTCTCAATGATGTTTCAAGTAGTAAGGACTAATGGTGTACAACCAAAACCGCGGACTTTATCCACTCGATAAGTGATAACCACTTGGAAAGTCCGGATAGGGTAGTTCGATCATTCATCATATGAATATCCATTTGCATGCTTCGAACATCTCTATGTTCCTTACCAATGAAACGTGGTACTCTGCATCGCAAAAGCTAGTCTCAAACTCGAGCGATCCTTATCCTTATTATCGGACGGCTCAATCGACTAGGAACAGTTTAGAATATACAGTGACTATAAGATGTGTTTCATGATAGACATCCCCATGTTCTACCACATCTTACATACACTATAGTATATTCAAGGTCTTTATCAAAACAACAATAGTATATCACAATATAACAATATGAAGAAAGATAAAGTCATTGCCATTAATAAAAGTGTAAATTATATTAAACAAAAGATTGTTTATACAAAGAGTCATCAAAGCTGGTATGTAGCACGCTGTGCCGTCGCTTCAGGAGGTGGCTCCCATACCGAGATAACCGTGGATACGCCGGACCCAAATCGATGGAAGTCCATCCACTAACAAGATAGGGTACAACCCTACTAACAGACATCTCGAAAGAGATACAGCAAGATGCAAATGAATGCAGCATAATATCATGGCATATAACTCATGCAGTCACATAATACATGCATACTCAGTCAGGATCTCTCGAACAGTACTTTCGTACCTCAAAACAGTGCAAGCTCTACCAACTCTAGGTCCACGCCTATAGTCTGCTCTACACTGCCAAATGATACTACTATCATTAAAGTGCTCTAAAAGCCTTAACTAAGCTATTGCATACTCCTAAATATTTATAGGAAGCAAAAGCTATACCTTCGTCCGTCGTTAGCCTTTTGATGTCGATGCCTCCAGAACTTGGGCACAACTCCGCTACGACTACTGAACGCCTCGCCGACCTCCGGACCAAGCCTAAGAAGACTAGAACAGCTCCAAAAGGACTAGAATGGAAAGGAGAACTCGGAATTGGCAAATGAAAGTGAAGCATCGGCCTTCTATTTATAGACAACGATCGGAACTTCCGATCTTTGATCGGAACGTCCGAACCTCGATCGGAACGTCCGATCCTGCCATCGGAGCTTCCAAAGATCCTGATCTGCCACATGTCAAAATATCACTTGTTGACTCCGGATAGGGGTGATCGGAGCTTCCGGTCCTGATCGGAGCTTCCGATCTTTGTCACACGTCATGCCTGACGTAATATCGATCGGAGCTTCCGATCCTGTTCGGAGCTTTCGATCCTGATCGGAGCTTCCGAACTCACCTTCGGAGCTTCCGAACTCTACCCAAGTAATTATGATTAATTCCTTAATTACTGATTTCGGGTACGGGGTACTACATTCTCCCCCACTTAAGATATTTCTTCCTCGAAAATAGATCTTAAGTACTGAATGCAATACAAGGTTACAGAATCATTCTTTATTCAAATCAAACATTTACAGAGTTTGCAACTGAATACATTTTAAAGAATGAAATCAAAACAACTCAGGATAGTCTTTACGCATCCTGTCCTCAAGCTCCCAAGTAGCTTCCTCAGTGCCTCGGCGCTGCCACTGAACTAAAACCAGAGGAATGACTTTGTTCCGTAAAACCTTATCCTTATAATCCAGGATACGAAGAGATTTCTCAACATAAGTCAAATCCTTGTCTACCTGAACCTCAGATCACTGCAGAATATGAGATTCATCCGCCACATACCGTCGCAACAGAGATACGTGGAACACGTCGTGAATACTAGATAGATGCGGTGGCAAAGCTAGTCGATAAGCCAAATCGCCAATGCTCTCCAAGATCTCAAACGGACCGATAAATCTGGGAGACAACTTGCCCTTAAGGCCAAATCTTAGAATCTTGCGGAAAGGTGACACTCTCAGAAACACTTTCTCCCCGACCTCGAACTGCAAAGGCCTACGCTTGATATTAGCATAGCTAGCCTGACGATCCTGTGCAGTCTTAATCCGTTTCTTGATTCGATCAACAATGTCTATCGCCTGCTGGATAAACTCCGGTCCCTCAGCCTGTCTCTCCCCCACTTCTTCCCAGAAGAGTGGAGTACGACAACGTCGCCCATACAACGCCTCAAAAGGTGTCATCCCAATACTAGTGTGATAGCTGTTGTTGTAAGCGAACTCGATCAACGGCAAATGATCCTGCCAGGCTGAACCAAAATCCATGACACACGCTCTAATCATATCCTCTAACGTACGGATAGTGCGCTCTGACTGACCATCAGTCTCCGGGTGATAGGCTGTACTCAAACTGAGAGTAGTACCCATCGCACGCTAAACACTCCCCCAGAATCTAGAAGTAAACCTGGGATCCCGATCGCTGACAATGCTCACAGGCACTCCATGAAGTCGGACGATCTCCTGAATGTACATCCGTGCCATGAGATCCACAGAGTACTCTCGTCTATAGGCAATGAAATGCGCTGACTTGGTGAGTCGGTCCACCACAACCCAGATAGCATCACAGTTCTTCGGGGAAACCGGCAAATGGGTCACAAAGTCCATAGTGATAAACTCCCATTTCCATTCCGGAATAGGCAGACTGTGAAGCAATCCTCCAGGTCGTCGGTGCTCTGCCTTGACCTGCTGACACACCAAACATCTCGAAACAAACTGATAAACACTGCGTTTCATTCCCTTCCACCAGAAACGAGTACGTAGATCCTTGTACATCTTGTTGCTCCCAGGATGAATACTCAACTTAGTGCGATGCGCCTGAGACAAAATCTCCTCTCGCAACTCTTCATCCTGCGGAATCACAAGCCTACCAGACAAACACAGAAAGCCATCTGACTGATAATGAAATCCAGACGAGCTACCCTCGTTAGCTAGACGAGCTAAATGCTGGGTCTTCGAATCAGACATCTGAGCATCTCGGATCCGCGAATACAAGGCTGGTTCAGATAATATCGCAAACATCTGGATACTCTGCATACCTTTCTTATACTTGAAGGTATAACCTGAAGTACAACTGTCACTGATAGCACTAGATATCAAACAAGCCTGAAGTGCGGATAGTCGCACCTTGCGACTCAAAGCATCAGCGGTGAGATTAGCAGCTCCCGGATGGTACTTAATCTCGCAATCATAGTCCTTAAGCAATTCCATCCAACGTCTCTGCCTCATGTTCAACTCTGCCTGAGTGAACAAATACTTGAGACTCTTATGGTCGGTGAAGATCTCAAATTTCTCGCCATACAGATAATGACGTCAGATCTTCAAAGCGAACACAATGGCTGCCAATTCCAAATCATGGACTGGGTAGTTGTCCTCGTGAAGCTTCAGCTGTCTAGAAGCGTATGCGATCACATGCCCATTCTGAGTCAGGACACAACCTAACCCCTGAAGAGATGCATCCGTGTAAACTACATACCCTCCAGATCCTGACGGTAATGCCAACACCGGAGCAGAAGTCAACCACCGTCGAAGCTCATGAAAATTCTCCTCGCACTCGGAGGACCACTCGAAATCCACACCCTTGCGGGTAAGCTGCGTCAACGTCGAGCTAACTGAGAGAAGTTCAGAATGAAGCGACGATAATACCCTGCTAGACCCAGGAAACTACGGATCTCAGCAACTGTCGTCGGACGCGACCAATTAAGTACCGCTTCAATCTTGCTTGGATCAACAGAAATCCCTTCCCTGGATATGATATGGACAAGAAAGACCACTCTATCCATCCAGAACTCACACTTGCTCAGCTTGGCGTACAACTGCTCATCTCGAAGAGTCTGTAGTACCAAACGCAAGTGAGAAACATGCTCTTCCGTATTACGCGAATAAACCAAGATGTCGTCAATGAAGACCATGACAAACTTGTCCAAATATTCCCTGAAGACACGGTTCATCAGATCCATGAATATAGCCGGCGCATTGGTCAAACCAAATGGAATCACTAGGAACTCGTAATGCCCATAGCGAGTACGGAATGCAGTCTTGGCTACGTCCTGATCACGAACTCTCAACTGATGATACCCAGATCTCAAGTCAATCTTGGAGTAAACTGATGTGCCCTGCAGCTGGTCAAACAAGTCATCAATACGAGGCAACGGATACTTGTTCTTCACAGTGACTCGATTCAGCAGCCGATAGTCAATACACAGCCGCATCGACCCATCCTTCTTCTTCACGAAGAGAACAGGAGCTCCCCAAGGAGATACACTAGGACGAATGTATCCCTTGTCCAAAAGATCCTGTAGCTGATTCTTCAACTCACAAATCTCTGACGGAGCCAGACGATACGGTGCTCTAGAAATTGGCGAAGTACCCGGCATCAACTCTATGCCAAACTCGACTTCCCTAGCAGGAGGAAAACCCGGAATCTCCTCAGGAAATACATCTGGAAATTCATCCACAACAGGAATGCTCTCTATCCCAAAACTCTCAGCGGACAAATCAACTGCATAGATAAGGTAGCCTTCCCCGCCCGACTCTAGTGCTCGACAGGCTCTCAAAGCTGATACCAAAGGCATCGGGGGTCGCGCTCCCTCACCATAGAAAAACCAGCTCTCACTCCCCTCCGGATGAAAGCGTACTAATCTCTAATAGCAGTCCACTGAAGCTCGATAGGTAGTCAACATATCTATTCCCAGAATGCAATCAAAGTCATCCATCGCCAGGACCATGAGATTCGCTAACAGAATGTTCCCTTCGAACTCTAAAGGGCAACCCATCACTAGACATTTAGCCAAAGCAGATTGGCCCGTCGGAGTAGAAACAGACATCACTACGTCTAGTGCAATGCATGGTAACTTATGCCTCTTAACAAAACGTGCAGAAATGAAGGAATGAGATGCGCCAGTGTCAATAAGTACAAGAGCAGGTATACCATAAAGCAGAAATGTACCTGCGATGACTTTCTCATTCTCCTCCATTGCCTGATCATGTCTCAGGGCAAACACCTGGCCAGAAGCTCGTGGCCTCAAATGAGAACTCCTAGCAGACTGTCCCTGCGACCTCTGCTGTACGGTGGCCTGAGAACCCGATCCTGAACCAGATCCAGAACCGACTCCCCCAGACAGTGGACAATCTCTCCGGATATGACCAGTCTCTCCACAATGGAAACAAGCTCCAGAAGCTCTACGGCACTTGTCGGATGGATGGTTCTTCCCATAGTGATCACACTTGTCCTTCTTACCGTAACGAACGACACCTCCAGAACCAGAGGAAGAAGAAGATCCAGACTTCTTGAAAGTTTGGGTACGGGGACCCAAAGAACTAGCAGGCCTTGACTGAGGGAAAGACCTGTTCCGCCGAATGCTGTCCTCCGCCTGGTGACAACGGCTCACCAAACCCTCGTAGGACATGTCGTCACCAACCGCCACACGGTCATGGATCTCAGGGTTAAGGCCCTGAAGGAACAGATTATACTTCATCTCTGAGCTATCAGCAATCTCGGGGCAATAGGATAGCAAATCAAAGAACCTCTGCTGATACTCATCGATAGACATGGCTCCCTGTCGCAGACTCAGTAGCTCGCCCGCCTTCGACTGTCGGAGTGCAGGAGGAAAATACCGCTTTTGGAAAGCTGTGCGGAACTCGGCCCAGGTGGCCACTCCTCTCGCCTCAACAAAAGGTGAAGAAGTGAACCTCCACCATCTACGCGCACGCCCATCCAGAAGGTAGCCAAGGGTCTCCACCTTCTGCTCCTCGGTGCATTGGAAAGTCTGAAAAGTCGTCTCCATGCGGTCTAACCAGTTCTCCGCATCCTCCGGAGACTCGCCTCCCACTAAGGGCTTAGGACCCATAGCTAAGAATCGACGCACAGTGAAACGCTTGTCGTCATGGTGATGATGACGCCGTTCTCGACGAGGCTCCCGGTCGGCATCACCCCAACGCCCACCAACACTGCCATGAGAACTCTGGTCATCACGATTTGACATCTACAAAAATACCTCAAGATGAGACTAAATCCCAAGAATTATTTTGCATGCTTTGATACCATAAATGTAGTGACCCTTACCCGGATCACCTACTAAACAGAACTTATGCATGCAATTAACTTAATGAAACAGATATCAGAATAAAACTGCGGAAACCATAAACAATATACAATCCCAAGAAAAGGAATCCGTAATTTGTCCAATAATATACAACCAAATCGAATAGCTGTATAAACCAATACAACAGTAATAAAAACCTAGACGAAGCTCCAGCTGGCCAACCACTGACTAGCCCCTCCTGGATCCACCCTCCTCGTCCAATCGCAAACCTGCCCCATGGAATAGGGTGTCCATAAAATACAGAGTACGAGACGTGAGCATAAAACGCTCAGTGCGAGAGTATGAGTATACATGCATGCAAAGTGAACTCCCTATAGACTCGAGGTCAAGGATCAGGTAACAGAGACAGACCGGGCTCTGGTATGTAGCACGTTGTGCCGTCGCTTCAGGAGGTGGCTCCCATACTGAGATAACCGTGGATACGCCGGACCCAAATCGATGGAAGTCCAACCACTAACAGGATAGGGTACAACCTTACTAACAGACATCTCGAAAGAGATACAGCAAGATGCAAATGAATGCAGCATAATATCATGGCATATAACTCATGCAGTCACATAATACATGCATACTCAGTCAGGATATCTCGAACAGTACTTTCGTACCTCAAAACAGTGCAAGCTCTACCAACTCTAGGTCCACGCCTATAGTCTGCTCTACACTGCCAAATGATACTACTATCATTAAAGTGCTCTAAAAGCCTTAACTAAGCTATTGCATACTCCTAAATATTTATAGGAAGCAAAAGCTATACCTTCGTCCGTCGTTAGCCCTTTGATGTCGATGCCTCCAGAACTTGGGCACAACTCCGCTACGACTACTGAACGCCTCGCCGACCTCCGGACCAAGCCTAAGAAGACTAGAACAGCTCCAAAAGGACTAGAATGGAAAGGAGAACTCGGAATTGGCAAATGAAAGTGAAGCCTTGGCCTTCTATTTATAGACAACGATCGGAACTTCCGATCCTTGATCGGAACGTCCGAACCTCGATCGGAACGTCCGATCCTGCCATCGGAGCTTCCGAAGATCCTGATCTGCCACGTGTCAAAATATCACTTGTTGACTCCGGATAGGGGTGATCGGAGCTTCCGGTCCTGATCGGAGCTTCCGATCTTTGTCACACGTCATGCCTGACGTAATATCGATCGGAGCTTCCGATCCTGTTCGGAGCTTCCGATCCTGATCGGAGCTTCCGAACTCACCTTCGGAGCTTCCGAACTCTACCCAAGTAATTATGATTAATTCCTTAATTACTGATTTCGGGTACGGGGTACTACACCTTCTATTTTGTTTCATTTTCAAATTAGAGTTGTTCGTTAATTGACCGGTTCAATTTGTTTCGCGAATCTCAAATAGTAAGATCTTTGTCAAATTTATTTTCTGGTACTATTATTGGCATATTTAATATTTCCTCTCTTTTTTACATACTCTTTTAAGAGATGGGATAAGACTTCATTAAGGATTGAGAAGTGGGTAGATTTGTTATTTTCAGTTTCAGTTTAGACTCAGTTTATTGCTTGTTGGGAAGTGTGTAGCTATGCTTGGGGTCATTCATTCGCGGGGACTTGAATATTTCAAGTCACTATTACTTGAACAACAGGCCATTTGTGACTTCGTGTACTGTAGTTTTTGGTACTTTTGGTGTCGCGCGCATTTATAAAACAAAGTGAAAAGTTTTGAATCTGGAATATCTTGTCTCATGTATCAGAATATCAATAGATAATATTTTTAACTTATTGAGGAAAATGTATTTTCAGGCTTCCGTCTATAAACCGGTATTCAAAATTTTTATGGCATTAATTTCTCTATTCAAAATTTTTTATTTAGATGGATAGACGATATTGAATTAGTTTTTCTGTGCTTGCTTATATTATTTTTGTAGGATTATTTAATTTGTTGCTCAAATAATAGGTTGGCTAAAAATTAATCGGAGGCCCTTGATTGCTAGTGTACGCATATATATTTTTGCATAAATCACAGATCAAGTACAGGTGTTATGAGATGATGATTGAAACTAGGAATCTCTGATGGACGACAAACATGGATAAATATCTGGTGTATGCAAAAACAACCTCATTATTGATATATATTGATTATTCTTCAGGTTATTTGTTTTAGGTCGATGTTTGGACGAGTTTAAGGTATAAATTCGGTTATGACCCTGCTTCGTGACCAAATGAGCTTCTTGTTAGAATTTCGGGGAGTGGTTTGGTTAAATTCATCATACCATGTATATCTTCTCTATTTTGTATCATATGAATATTGTAGTTGACATATTTCTGCATTTATATTTTTGGTGAGTGGCTGATGGTACCATGCATCATTTAGTTTGTATATATCTTTACTAAGATTCCTATAAGGCTATTCTATTCAATGTTTTAAGCGAGGCATTACCATTTCTATTCTATTCATTAAATATTATTCAATTTTGCTTTGAAAATAAAAGGGTAAAATAATTTTATAAGATATCCATGACTTTATTTCTTGTGGGTTAATTAGATTGAAACTGTTAAATATAGAATTTTGTTCATTCAAGAAATATTTTAACATTGTAGTTGTTTTGTTTTGTTTTTTTTTTTGTTTGAAATTTCATGAGCTTGAGTTTGCTCGGTTACTCCTAGGATTGATGCAAACGTCAGCATTTTATTTCTGGGAAGAGCCTTTTAAGGTAATTCAAAAATTTTCGCAGTATGTTATAAGAAATTTTTTACAGTAATTATTATTTATTTATTTATTTATTTTTATTAGTTGAAGAACCAAATTTGATCGGGTTACTTCTATAATTTGTTAATATGGGACTGTTTTCTATATACATCCTGAACGAATTATTAGTTGATGACTTTTGTGAATTAAGAATCATGACTTGAGGTGCTTAATTTTCATATGGTTTTTGTTATATTACATGTTTCAGCTTGCAAGGCTAGGGAATCCAATCTCAGAGTTCATTTCAAGGTACATTACATGTTAATTTTATGCACCTGTTTGATGTCTTTACTTGACTGTCTCGTGTTTTTCATTGTCTATTCCTTTGTTTTATTTCACATAATTTGAATACTACTCTTTGAGAAAATAAGGGGATCTATTGCCATTTCTGATAAGTCAACATGTCGCTTATAAATTCCCTCTTGTTTGTTTTAATTTGTTCAGCAAATGATGCTACATTAAGGCTCATAGAAATGAACTATAAAGTTTGATTCTTTACTTAACATGTCCAAATGCAAAATTGGTGAAATTAACATGTCCAAATGCAAAAATTTTTTCCTCGTGAAGTCATTGTTGTGGATCTATTTCAAATTTGTGTTGTATGGGATGTCTTTTTGTTGTGATTTTCTTTAATCATATGCAAAATTGGTGAAATTAATGGTTGCAATCGTTTATTTGGTTTTAATTATAAAATTTGTTCTTAGCTTACTTAAATCTGAAACAGATTTTTTGCCGTCTGAAATTTTTCATAAAGTATTGGCGAGAAGTTTTTTAATTTCATTTCTCAAGAGCTCGTAATTTAAATATCCATTCTCTAAATAATATTTTAGACTTTATTGCAGAAATTTGTATATATTATTTTGTTAATTTTTTATGTAGCAATTTAAATGATTGGACAGTCGTAGTAACTAGTGTTTGAAGTGGAAATCATTCATGATTGTCGTGTAATTAAAAAAATTTATTACATTTTATTATAACTTATCGTTATTTAATTCTTTGTTGAAGATAACATTTAGAATATTTATATGTGTGTGTGATCTTCATTTACAAAATGCAAGGAAAAATAGTTTGCCTTTGTCTTGATTTGTATACTTATTGGTTTTATAAGTAATATTCTCTTGAATAATACACTTGCACTCTACATGTGTTGATCAAATGACCTTGTGATTTGAATTTATTTAAAGTAATTGTCATATGTTCATTAATTTGGATAGTATCTTGCTTTATTGGCATAGTGATTCTGAGTCATCCACCTTCATTAATAAGAACTGATGTAGGTCTCTATGAATTAAACTCTATGAATTTCGGTGTTGCTTATCAGTTGTGATGTGCCTTCTAGGATTCCTGTTTACAGGATCCATCAGGAACCAATATTAAGATCAAGCTCAATTTGATGAAGCTAGAAGCTCAATTTGATGAAGCTCTATTACGATCGTCTGAAGGTTTTCAGTATTTATCATCATAAGTCTAGCTCGTGTTTTATGGGATTAAATGTCTTATGAATCTTGTCAGTACCTATCATAGTGATTAGATCAAGTGGAAGGATGAAATAAAGAAAAAATAATTTTTGATTAAAGTCTGTCATTGTTATTAATTATTTTTTCAGGACCTGAATATAGGCGTTGCATTATATATGGATTGCTTTTGGAGGTGATGGTTGGCTTTACGAGTGGGTGGGCGAAGTACATGTCCGACCTGAATGTGTTTGGGTTTTGCGTGTTAAGTTTAGAATATGATTTGCATCCATTTACTTGTACAATTCTATGCTTTGTTCACGCCTCTAGTCCTTAGTTTTTGAATTTTTTTTTGTATTTTTTTGTAGTGTGCATTGCATTAGAATTTAATTTCGAGTGATTTGTAATACTAAAAAATTGTATATTAAATTTTATTTTTGAAATTTTAAATTTTGGTTTATTTTTAATATAGAAAATTTTATATTATTTTTAAATTTTTTTTTGTTTTTTAGAATGTCTTTTACTTCGTCAATTAGTGAAATTGCCGAAGTATAAGCATATCTTTTGCTTTGAAAATTTCATTAAAAATCGAAGTAAAAGAATACATTTTACTTCGGCAATTTCTTTAATTGATGAAGTATAAGCATATGTTTTACTTCGTAACTTATGAAATGAACGAAGTAAAATATATGTTTTTACTTCGGCACCGGTCAATTCTGCTTCCAAAAAATGACCAAAGACTTCAGTAATTTAAGGTATAAGACTTCGGCGATGCAGCGAAGTAAAAAGGTACCCTATTACTTCACGTGACACTACTTCGGTAATTAAGTGCCTATGACTTCGGTTATTAACCGAAGTCTTAAGCGATTTTTCTACTAGTGTCACGTGCTTCCTCTGCATAAGAATACAACCAAGACCTAGAAGAGAAGCATCGCAATAAACAGTAAAACCTCCAGTATGTGATGAAATATAAAGAATAGGGGCACTGGTCAATCTCTTCTTCAGATCAATAAAATTGGCCTCACACGCCTCTGTCCAGACAAAAAGGTGCATTCTTCTGAGTCATCTGGGTAATCGGCTTCGCAATAGAAGAGAAACCCACGATGAATCTGAGATAGTAACCCGCTAAATCCATAAAACATCGAATCTCAGGCACAGAAGTCGGCCTGCACCACTTCATAACCGCTTCAATCTTGCTGGGATCGACAGAAAACCCATCTCCAAATATAATATGACAAAGAAAGATGACTCGGTCAAACCAAAACTCACACTTCGACAGCTTGACATAAAACTGCTCAGCTCACAAAATCTGTAAGATAGTCTTCCAATGCTCTGCATGGTCAGTGCGACTCTTCGAATAAATAAAGATATCATCAATGAAAATAATAACAAACTCATCAAGATAATTCTGAAAGATACGGTTCATCAAACCCATAAAGACTGTTGGAGAGTTCGTCAATCCGAACGGCATGAAAATGAACTCAAAGTGACCATACCTCATTTTGAACGCAGTCTTAGGCACATCATCTTCTCGCACTCTCAGCTGATGATATCCAGACCTCAAGTCTATCTTCGAATAGACACAAGAACCCTGCAACTGATCAAAGAGGTCATCTATACGCGGTAAAGGGTACCTGTTCTTAACCGTTGCTTGATTCAATTGATGGTAGTCAATGCAAAGTCACATCGATCCATCTTTATTTCGAACAAACAAGACAGGAGCACCCCAAGGCGATACACTAGGTCGGATGTATCCCTTGGCAATCAACTCTTCAAGTTGCTCCTTCAATTCTTTCAATTCAATCGGATCCATTCGATATGGAGCTTTGGAAATCGGTTGAGTACCTGACATCAGTTCAATGCCGAATTCGATATCACAAATAGGCGGTAATCCAGGAATCTCCTCTGAAAATACGTCAGGTAACTATCTAACCACTGGTAAATCACTCAACACAGGGCTGGACTTCAAAACATCCACGACATAGATGAGAAATCCCTCTGCTCCTCTCTGTAACAATCGAGACATCGACAAAATAGATATCAAAGGAATTCTAGATCGAGAACCCTTACCAAAGAATTTCCACTCGTCTGACATCTCGGGTCTGAATCTAACCACTTTCTGAAAATAATCGACGGTTGCCCTGTACTTGGTTAAAGCATCTATACCAACAATGCAATCAAAGTCAGACAACACAAGTACAACACAATGTATCTCAATCACATTCTCTTTGAAACGAAATTCACAGTTCCTGACTATACTCACAGAAACAATTCCTCCACCCAAAATTGAAGTAACAGCAACTACAGCAGGTAAAGGCTCACAAGGCAAGGCATGCTTCAAAACAAATCTTTCTGAAATAAAAGAGTGAGAAGCACCCGTATCTATCAACACAAATGCAAGATAACCAGAAATGGAGCAGTTACCTGTAATAACATCATCAGCTGCTGATCGAGCCTGATCCTCATTCAGAGCAAACACTCGGCCTCTCTGTCAAGTCTGTTGTTTTGGTTGAAAGGAATGAAAAGTAGATGCTTGTCTCTCAGTCTGTGATGCCTGTCTCAAAGAATTCCCGGTCTGAGCTTGCTCAGGGCCACGCTGAGTACATGATCTCACAAAATGTCCCGCCTGGTGACAGATGTAGCAACTCCCAAAGATGTCTCTACACTGATCACTGGAGTGCCGACCTCCACACTTGTCACACGAATCTCCAGAAGCTCCTGAACTGTAATGCTTCGAGCCACTAGAACTCGAAAAAGTGCTCCCATATTTCTTAAATTGCTTCCCCTTCGGACAGAAGTGCTCTTTCTTACTGCCTCCACTGCTACCAATCGCAAACCTCGGTGGTTGACTCTGGTACTGAGACGGTTGGGCCTGAAACTGTCTCTGCTGCTGTTGGGGTACAAACTGATTTCCTCTCTGCCTCAAAAGTCCCGCCTCAGCACAATTTGCCTGATTCATGGCATCGTCAAAGTTATTGAAAGAGTAGGTGCCCGGTGAGCCAACTTGTGGCAAAGGGCTTTGATGACTCTTTGTATAAACAATCTTTTGTTTAATATAATTTACACTTTTATTAATGGCAATGACTTTATCTTTCTTCATATTGTTATATTGTGATATACTATTGTTGTTTTGATAAAGACCTTGAATATACTATAGTGTATGTAAGATGTGGTAGAACATGGAGATGTCTATCATGAAACACATCTTATAGTCACTGTGTATTCTAAACTGTTCCTAGTCGATTGAGCCGTCCGATAATAAGGATAAGGATCGCTCGAGTTTGAGACTAGCATTTGCGATGCAGAGTACCACGTTTCATTGGTAAGGAACATAGAGATGTTCGAAGCATGCAAATGGATATTCATACGATGAATGATCGAACTACCCTATCCGGAATTTCCAAGTGGTTATCACTTATCGAGTGGATAAAGTCCGCGGTTTTGGTTGTACACCATTAGTCCTTATTACTTGAAACATCATTGAGACTCTATATGCTAGTACTGTGCTTTGACTCGTTTACCGAATCTATTGGGGTCCTCAGTGTAAGAGTGGGTGCCCAGTGAGCCAACTGTGTGGCTATGGGTTTTGTTGACTCTTTGTATAAACAATCTTTTGTTTAATATTATTTACACTTTTATGGCAATGACTTTATATTACTTCATATTGTTATATTGTGATATACTATTGTTGTTTTGATAAAGACCTTGAATATACTATAGTGTATGTAAGATGTGGTAGAACATGGAGATGTCTATCATGAAATACATCTTATAGTCACTGTATGTTCTAAAACCGTTCCTAGTCGATTGAGCCGTCCGATAATAAGGATAAGGATCGCTCGAGTTTGAGACTAGCATTTGCGATGCGGAGTACCACGTTTCATTGGTAGGGAACATGGAGATGTTCGAAGCATGCAAATGGATATTCATAGGATGAATAGTCGAACTACCCTATCCGGACTTTCCAAGTGGTTATCACTTATCGAGTGGATAAAGTCCGCGGTTTTGGTTGTACACCATTAGTCCTTACGACTTGAAACATCATGGAGACTCTATATGCTAGTACTGTGCTTTGACTCGTTTACCGACTCTGAAGGGGTCATCAGGTGTCGAGATTGGGTACAGTTACGACACATATAGGAGTCAATGCATTGTTGTCAAGGATTCACCACATACTTGCGAGTGTGGATATCCTATGCGATCTGAGGAGATATTAGTGTGACAAATCTCTGGCCAGAGTACTTGATGTGATTTAAGAAATGGTTTCTTAGTAGCACATGCGATGTCACTAATTTGATCTTCAAGATGAATTGCATAGTCATCGAATCTTGAGCGACTCTCGATATACCAATGGTTGTTGATTCGATCGGGATATATGGATGAAGGGACCGTACTGTACGCTAACCAAAATCTACTGGTTCTTGTAGGCACTATCAGTGATACCTAGGGAATCATGGGGCGATGTTGCTAGGCGCTTTACCATGATTCGTTGGGCAAGTCGGAAAGTGTTGTTCCGAGTCACAAGGAGTTGTGAGCCCACGGCTAGCTGTATCCCTGAACCATTGAGGGTCACACAGTGTAATGGAGTTTTAATCCCCGTTGAGATAGTTAAATTTAAAGAGTTAAATTTAATGAACTAAGGAGTTGGACTTCTTAAATAAGAGTAAGGGAGTAGGATTTCCTAAAATGACATAGGGATGGACATTTTTGGAAACCACTGAATTCGGATTCAGGAAAATTTATTTTGACTTTAAAATGTGCAGAAATGGTTTCTGTGCACATTGGTGAAATCAGTTCATCAATCGGAGTCACGATGAATTTTATATTAATTTCTGAACGAGCGGGCTTTGCTTGTCGGGCCCCAGCTTATGACTAATGGGCCCTAAGGTGTTAGTGGCCTGCATTATAAATAAGTTATTTCAGTACAGAAATTACACACAACAGGTCATAATTTTGAGACAGAGTTTTCGAAAAACCCTAGCCTCTCTCTCAATAATTCGGCCGATCACCCCTCCCTCTCTGTCAGAGAAATTCCGGTCTGTGATTTTGAATCGCGGTCAGGAATAACGAATCAGATTCGTTTAATCTCTTCGCAGAAAACTTCTGATAGATTTTCTAGTGCAATCTATCAGAGGGATTAAACCTCTGTTCGTGGACCTGATTGAAGGAGTTCATCGGTTCCAGGGAGAGACAACAAGAGCAGATAAAATCTGTTGGTGTCCAGTAATCTCGTTGCGAGATTGAAGGTAAAATTTAATAATTGTTATTTGAATTTTACACACACAATAATTTAATCGTTGAATGGTTGATACCCACACCATGGAATTGTTCCATGATAAAAATTTTAAACTTCCGCTGCACCGGGTATCAATCGTGATTGATCTGACCGCCAGTTTTTTCCAACAGTGGTATCAAAGCCAGGTTGCTCAGATCAAACGATTAAATTAATCAATTGTACAAAATTTTTGAGTCTCGGTTTTTGAAACAAAATAAATATTTTTAAATAAAAAAAAAAAAATTTTTCGGGGCAAAACCCGGGCAGCGATTGGATCGCTGCCCGGTGGGGCAGCAATTGTTGCAGCCCCGGGCGGCGCACGGCGCCGCCCAAAGGGGGCGCACGGCGCCGCCCAGGGCAGCGCTGGGCGCTGCGCAGGACAGCGCTCGGCGCCGCCCAGCGCAGCGCTGGGCGCTGCGCAGGGCAGCGCTCGGCGCTGCCCAGGGCGGCGCTCGGCGCCGCCCAGGGCAGCGCTCGGCGCTGCCCAGGGGCGGCGCTCGGCGCCGCCCAGGGCAGCGCACGGCACTGCCCTAAGGGGGCAGCCGGGCTGCCCCCGGCCCGCGCCCCGGGTGCGGGCCGGCCCGGGAGTGTCCCGGGCGGCCCGCGGGAAAAAATTTATATTTTTATTAATTTTAATATTTAAAATTTTATTTTTGGTCCGGTCAAAAATTGTTTTTGATTGGTTCACAAGATTTCGGATCGAATTGTTCGAGTCCGTAAATTTTAAAATTGATTTTGGATAAATTTGAATTTTTGGAAAATTTTAATATTTTATCCGTAAATTGAATTTTGAAATCAATTATTTTGGTACAATTGATGATAAGATATGATCTTATGATATATTAAGTAAAATATGATTTTATTTGTAAAATTGGATTTTATAGATAAAATATGATTTTATTTGATATAGAGATAAAATATGATTTTATATGTGAAATGAGATTTTATATATAAAATATGATTTTATCTTGTTTAAATTTGAATTGCCACAGCATGTTATCCAATAAATTAATTTTGAATTAAATGTTATTGGATAAGGATGATCGATTGCCATGACCAATTTTGTAGGTGTATGTTAGGAATTTACATTTTGTCTTTATTATTGTTGGTTTTATTAATGGGCCTGGTTTATGGCCCGATATGAATGTCATATGTAATAAAAGTGGGCTTGGTTTATAGCCCGTTCCCACCCCCTAAAAATGTATCCCCTACTTGTCATTGTTATTTATTGTAAATACATTAGATTTAGTGGGAGATCAAGATTTGAAGATGGTGGGCCCAGCAGACAATGAAGACTGAAGAAATGTAAATTGGAAGCATATGTAATAGGATTGCATTTGCATACTGCATATTACCTAGGATTGGACTAAGACCCGTGATTGGCAACCACGGGTCAATTAGAAATGGAATCGATCATCTTATATAATATGTGATATTATGATTGTATGCATGTTTAGACATAAATTGCGTGAATCCGGCAATGCATGCAATAAATTAAATATGATGAGACAAATATTTTTATAAATAAAATCCCTCATTTTAAATATGATTTAAAATTTATATCAAGATAAATAAAGGAAATTTAAATATTGTTTAAATGTTCCTACCTTCCATCAACGGTCAATGTATGTGATGCTACCCGCGGATACGGTCCGGCTCATATTATTGGGGGGGCCCGTCCGTCGGAAAGCTGTACATTGGATTGACAAATGTTGTAAGTTGGGTGGAACTCCCATGGGATCGGCTCATATTATTGGGGGATCCACATGGCGACCGTCCATCACAACTTAATATTGGTGGGTCATCTTGACATGTCACTTTAAACGGCGTCATATTATTGGGCCCTTATTCGACATGAGGTAAACACATGGGGGTTGCTTTGGAAGCAATTGGGCTCTACCTTTTGAGAATTATGGTTGGCTGATATTATTCGGGACCATAAGTTTGTCAATTGGACTCCATGTTCTCACTAAGGAAAAGTTTCCCGTTTTCACTAGAGGGTGGTGAAATCGTTAAAATAGTGGGAGTGAGATTCATAAAATAAAATTCGCCAATTTTATGTCTTAGTAAATTATTTAAACAATCATCGATAATTGTCTGTTTTATCTCAGTAATCCACATGTTTCTGTTCTCCAACAAAACAAACTTATTGACGCAAACAATACAGAATGATTCCATAAGTTAAGATTGTCCTAAGTTCGGAAAAAGATTTTCTAAGTGTTAGAAAAGGCTTCTCCGAAAACAGCCCCGGCTGATGTAACTGCCGAAAGGTTGGCCGAATTAGAGAAATGGTTGGACCATGATCTCAAGGCCAAATGTTACATGCAAAATTGGACAAGTCTAAACAAGTTTGCCATCACTGCAAGAAACCCGGTAATTGGAAACGTAACTGCAAGGAATACCCCAAGCAGTTGCGAACTGCAAAGGGTATGTTTTACATTGAAATAAATGTTTTTCTTAATACTACTTCTTGGGTATTGGATACCAGATGTAGATCTCATATTTGCAATGAGTTGCAAATGATAACAAGAAGTAATAGGATAAGGATGGGTGAGACCCAGTCAAGGCTCGGGAATGGTTCCAGAGTTAAATCCATAGCTATGGGAAATATTTATTTTTTGCAGAACGGTTTTAAGTTACTTTTGATAGATGTTTTATTTGTTCCAGATTTAATTAAAACATTATTTCTGTTTCTATGCTAGATAGAGATGGTTATATTTGCAATTTTGTGAATGAGATTTGCAATATTTACAAGAATGAATGTTTAATTGGAAATGGACAATTTGAAAACGATCTATACAACTTAAAACTAAAAGACGTTCCAATGAATTATGTTGATAAACCGGCTACAACAAACAAAAGGAAAATCGATAGTCAAAACCCGGCAAACCTTTGGCACGCTAGACTAGGTCATATTTCCTCAAGGAGGATGAACAAGCTAGTGGGAGAGGGCATGTTTGATATGTCTGATATTAACTCTCTACCTACTTGTGAATCCTGCCTAAAAGGAAAAATGACTAAATCTCCTTTTAAGGGGAAACCTGAGCGTAGTCAAAATCTGTTGGATTTGATCCATACAGATGTTTGTGGTCCATTTAGAGTAGGGACTCAACATGGCCACACCTACTTCATTACCTTTACTGATGATTATTCAAGGTATGGGTATTTATATTTAATGAAATATAAGTCTGAAGCATTTGAAAAGTTCAAAGAATTCAGGGCTGAAGTAGAAAACAAGCTAGGTAAAAGTATTAAAGCACTTCGATCGGATCGAGGTGGAGAATACTTGAGTACCGAGTTTTTGGACTATCTGAAAGAGAATGGGATTCTCTCTCAGTGGACTCCTCCTATGACACCACAGCTTAATGGTGTATCGGAGCGTCGTAATCGAACTTTGTTGGACATGGTTCGATCTATGATGAGCTTCACTGAGCTTCCACCTTCGTTTTGGGGCTATGCGCTTGAAACGGCGGTATTGTTGTTGAACAACGTCCACACTAAAGCAGTGGACAAAACACCATACGAGTTATGGAATGGCAAAGCTCCTAAGTATTCGTACTTGAGGATTTGGGGATGTCCTGCTTACGTGAAGCGGACAGTGGGAGATAAGTTGGATAGTCGATCCAGCTTATGTTATTTTGTAAGGTATCCGAAAAATTCAATCGGATATTATTTCTATTATCCTGCTGAAACAAAGGTGTTTGTTTCTAGGAATGCCACCTTCTTGGAGAAGGAATTCTTATTGGATAAGAAAGGCGAGATGATGGAACTCGAAGAAGTTCGAGAAGAACCCGAAATACAAAATAACGATCCTACACCTCAGGAACCATTGCTGGACACGCCTGCACCTAGAAGATCCGAAAGGACTTCTAGACCTCCAGTTCGATATGGTCTTCTTCTTGAAGGGGATCAAGATGAACCCGACATTGGATGTGATCCAAGAAACTTCAAGGAAGCAATTTCTGATGCGGATTAGAATTTATGGCTTGAAGCTATGCAGTCAGAATTGGATTCGATGCATACAAACCAAGTTTGGTCTTTAGTAGATCCTCCCGATGGAATTGTTCCGATAGGGTGTAAATGGATCTACAAAAGAAAGCTTGGGCCTGATGGTAAGGTATTGACCTACAAGGCGCGATTGGTGGCTAAAGGTTATACTCAAAGGCAAGGAGTTGACTATGATGAAACCTTTTCACCAGTTGCAATGTTCAAGTCCATAAGAATCCTGATTGCCATAGCTGCATGGTATGACTATGAGATATGGCAAATGGATGTGAAGACTGCTTTTCTTAATGGAGACATTAAGGAAGAAATCTATATGAAGCAGCCTGAGGGTTTCACATCCATGGGAAGCGAGCATAAGGTATGCAAGCTTCAGAGATCAATTTATGGTCTAAAACAAGCATCAAGAAGTTGGAACCAGAAATTTGATGAAACAATAAAAGATTTTGGTTTCATCAAGAACCCGGAGGAACCGTGCGTGTACAAGAAAGTAGTTAAGGATGCGGTGACATTCTTAGTACTTTATGTTGATGACATCCTACTCATTGGGAATGATGTAGGGATGTTGCAGTCAACAAAGATATGGTTATCAGGTAGATTTTCGATGAAGGATTTGGGTGAGGCATCCTACATTCTTGGGATACAAATCTATAGGGATAGATCTAAGAGAATGATAGGACTCACTCAATCAACCTACATCGATACCATATTGAAACGGTTTTCAATGGATGGGTCCAAGAGAGGACATCTACCCATGTGTCATGGAGTTTCTCTATCCAAGTCTATGTGTCCCAAGACTGATGCAGAGATAGAGAATATGACACATGTACCATATGCGTCAGCTATAGGTAGTATCATGTATGGGATGATATCTACCAGACCGGATGTAGCATTTGCTCTGAGTGTCATGAGCAGATATCAGTCTAATCCTGGTCAGATGCATTGGAAAGCCGTGAAGGACATTCTTAAGTACTTGCGAAGGACTAAGAATATGTTCATGGTTTATGGAGGACGAGAACTCAAACTGGAAGGCTATACCGACTCTAGCTTCCAAAGTGATGTGGATGACTCGAAGTCAACCTCTGGATTTGTGTTCATGCTCAATGGCGGTGCTGTCTCTTGGAAGAGTTCCAAGCAGGACACCACAGCGGATTCCACCACTGAGGCTGAATACATTGCAGCATCAGCTGCTGCTAAAGAGGCCGTTTGGATGAGGAATTTCGTCCAAGAGTTGGGCGTCATTCCTGAATTTGTTGGTCCAGTCCCGGTGTACTGTGACAACACGGGTGCCGTTGCTCAAGCAAAGGAACCAAGGTCTCATCAAAGATCCAAACACGTACTGAGGAAATACCACATAATCCGGGAGATTGTGGAAAGAGGAGACATCAGTGTCGAACGAGTGGCCTCTGCAGACAATATCGCTGATCCACTTACTAAGCCTTTGCCAGGACCATTGTTTGACAAACATCGCGAAGCAATGGGTCTACGTAGTATGACTAGTTGGCTATAGGGCAAGTGGGAGATTGTAAGAGTGGGTGCCCAGTGAGCCAACTGTGTGGCTATGGGTTTTGTTGACTCTTTGTATAAACAATCTTTTGTTTAATATTATTTACACTTTTATGGCAATGACTTTATATTACTTCATATTGTTATATTGTGATATACTATTGTTGTTTTGATAAAGACCTTGAATATACTATAGTGTATGTAAGATGTGGTAGAACATGGAGATGTCTATCATGAAATACATCTTATAGTCACTGTATGTTCTAAAACCGTTCCTAGTCGATTGAGCCGTCCGATAATAAGGATAAGGATCGCTCGAGTTTGAGACTAGCATTTGCGATGCGGAGTACCACGTTTCATTGGTAGGGAACATGGAGATGTTCGAAGCATGCAAATGGATATTCATAGGATGAATAGTCGAACTACCCTATCCGGACTTTCCAAGTGGTTATCACTTATCGAGTGGATAAAGTCCGCGGTTTTGGTTGTACACCATTAGTCCTTACGACTTGAAACATCATGGAGACTCTATATGCTAGTACTGTGCTTTGACTCGTTTACCGACTCTGAAGGGGTCATCAGGTGTCGAGATTGGGTACAGTTACGACACATATAGGAGTCAATGCATTGTTGTCAAGGATTCACCACATACTTGCGAGTGTGGATATCCTATGCGATCTGAGGAGATATTAGTGTGACAAATCTCTGGCCAGAGTACTTGATGTGATTTAAGAAATGGTTTCTTAGTAGCACATGCGATGTCACTAATTTGATCTTCAAGATGAATTGCATAGTCATCGAATCTTGAGCGACTCTCGATATACCAATGGTTGTTGATTCGATCGGGATATATGGATGAAGGGACCGTACTGTACGCTAACCAAAATCTACTGGTTCTTGTAGGCACTATCAGTGATACCTAGGGAATCATGGGGCGATGTTGCTAGGCGCTTTACCATGATTCGTTGGGCAAGTCGGAAAGTGTTGTTCCGAGTCACAAGGAGTTGTGAGCCCACGGCTAGCTATATCCCTGAACTATTGAGGGTCACACAGTGTAATGGAGTTTTAATCCCCGTTGAGATAGTTAAATTTAAAGAGTTAAATTTAATGAACTAAGGAGTTGGACTTCTTAAATAAGAGTAAGGGAGTAGGATTTCCTAAAATGACATAGGGATGGACATTTTTGGAAACCACTGAATTCGGATTCAGGAAAATTTATTTTGACTTTAAAATGTGCAGAAATGGTTTCTGTGCACATTGGTGAAATCAGTTCATCAATCGGAGTCACGATGAATTTTATATTAATTTCTGAACGAGCGGGCTTTGCTTGTCGGGCCCCAGCTTATGACTAATGGGCCCTAAGGTGTTAGTGGCCTGCATTATAAATAAGTTATTTCAGTACAGAAATTACACACAACAGGTCATAATTTTGAGACAGAGTTTTCGAAAAACCCTAGCCTCTCTCTCAATAATTCGGCCGATCACCCCTCCCTCTCTGTCAGAGAAATTCCGGTCTGTGATTTTGAATCGCGGTCAGGAATAACAAATCAGATTCGTTTAATCTCTTCGCAGAAAACTTCTGATAGATTTTCTAGTGCAATCTATCAGAGGGATTAAACCTCTGTTCGTGGACCTGATTGAAGGAGTTCATCGGTTCCAGGGAGAGACAACAAGAGCAGATAAAATCTGTTGGTGTCCAGTAATCTCGTTGCGAGATTGAAGGTAAAATTTAATAATTGTTATTTGAATTTTACACACACAATAATTTAATCGTTGAATGGTTGATACCCACACCATGGAATTGTTCCATGATAAAAATTTTAAACTTCCGCTGCACCGGGTATCAATCGTGATTGATCTGACCGCCAGTTTTTTCCAACACTCAGGTGTCGGGATTGGGTACAGTTACAACACATATAGGAGTCGATGCTTTGTTGTCAAGGATTCACCACAAACTTGCGAGTGTGGATATCCTATGCGATCTGAGGAGATATTAGTGTGACGAATCTCTGGCCAGAGTACATGATGTGTTTTAAGAAATGGTTTCTTAGTAACACATGCGATGTCACTATTTGATCTTCAAGATGTATTGCATAGTTATCGAATCTCGAACGACTCTCGATTTACCAATGGTTGTTGATTCGATCGGGATATATGGATGAAGGGACCGTACTATACGCTAACCAAATTCTATTGGTTCTTGCAGGCACTATCAGTGATACCTAGGGAATCATGGGGCGATGTTGTTAGGCGCTCTTACCATGATTCGATGGGAAAGTCGGAAATTGTTGTTCCGAGTCACAAGGAGTTGTGAGCCCACGGCTAGCTGTATCCCTGAACCATTGAGGGTCACACAGAGTAATAGATTTTTGATCCCCGTTGAGATAGTTAAATTTGAAGAGTTAAATTTAATGAACAAAGAAGTTGGACTTTTTAATTATGAGTAGAGGAGTAAGATTTCCTAAAATGACATAGGGATGGGCATTTTTGGAAACCACTGAATTCGGATTCAGAAAAATTTATCTTGACTTTAAAAGGTGCAGAAATGGTTTCTGTGCACATTGGTGAAATCGGTTTATCAATCGGAGTCATGATGAATTTTATATTAATTTTTGAACATGCGGGCTTTGCTTGTCGGGCTTGAACTTATGACTAATGGGCCCTAAGCTGTTAGCGGCCTACATTATAAATAAGTTATTGCAGTACAGAAATTACACACAACAGGTCACAAATTTTCGAAAAACCTAGTATTTTCTCTCTAAAGTGGCCGCCCCCTCCCCTCTCTACTCGGGAAAAATCTAGTCTGTGAATTTTGAATTACAGTCTGGTTTAACGGATCAAATTCGTTAATTCTCTTCGTTGAAACTTCTGATAGATTTTCTAGTGCAATCTATCAGAGGGATTAATTATCCGTTCGTGGACATGATTGAAGTAGAAAACAAGCTGGGTAAAAGTAGAAAACAAACTTCTGAAGAACAGTTTGTCCATCAGTTCCAGGGATATACAACAAGAGCAGAGCAATCTGTTGGTGTCCATAATCTCGATTCGAGATTGGAGGTAAAAATTTATAATTGTTATTTAATTTTTACACACACAATTTAATCGTAAGGTTTTGATACCCATTATGGAATCGTTCCATATAAAATTTTTAAACTTCCGCTGCACCGGGTATCAATCCTGATTGATCTGATCGCCGCGTTCTCCATCAGTGGTATCAGAGCCAGGTTGCTCAGATCAAGCGATTAAATTAATTGATTGTACAAAATTTTTTTTAAGCCTCGGTTTTTGAAACAAAATAAATATTTTAAAAATTTAAATTTTTTTTTTCCGGGCAAAACCCGGGCAGCAACAGCGATTGGATCGCTGCCCGGGGGGGGCAGCGATGGTCGCTGCCCCGGGCAGCGCACGGCGTTGCCCAGCGCAGCGCTAGGCGATGCGCAGTGCGGCGCACGGCTCTGACCATGGGCAGCGATGTGATCGCTGCCCAGGGCAGCGATCGTCGCTGCCCGGCCCGAGCCCCTTTGGGGCGCGGGCAGCCAGAGAGTGTCCCGGGCGGCCCGCGAAAAATTAATTTTTTAATTTTAAAATTAAATTTTAATATGTTAAATTTTATTTTTGGTCCGATCGAAAATTTTTTTTGATTGGTCCACGAGGCATCGGATCGAATTGTTCGAGTCCAAAATTTTTAAAATTGATTTTTGGATAAATTTGAATTTTTGGAAAATTTAAATATTTTATCCGTTAAATTGAATTTTGAAATTAATTATTTTTGGTACAATTGATGATAAGATATGATCTTATGGATATATTGAGTAAAATATGATTTTATGTATAAAATTGGATTTTATATGTAAAATATGATTTTATTTGATAAAAAGATAAAATATGATTTTGTATGTAAAATAAGATTTTATATATGGAATATGATTTTATCTTTTTAAATTTAAATTGCCATTGCATGTTATCCAATAAATTAATTTTGAATTAAATGTTATTGGATAAGGATGATCGATTGCCATGACCAATTTTGTAGGTATATGTTAGGAATTTACATTTGTTTTTATTGTTGTTGGATTTATTAATGGGTCTGGTTTATGGCCCAATATGAATTGTCATATGTAATAAAAGTGGGCTTGGTTTATGGCCCGTTCCCACCCCTTAAAAATGTATCCTCTACTTGTCATTGTTATTTATTGTAAATACATTAGATTTAGTGGAAGATGAAGATTTGAAGACGGAGGTGGGGCCCAGCAGACAATAAAGACAGAAGAAATGTAAATTGGAAGCACAATGTAATAGGATTGCATTGCATACTGCATATTACCTAGGATTGGACTAAGACTCGTGATTGGCAATCACGGGTCGATTAGAAATGGAATCGATCATCCTATATAATATGTGATATTATTGTTGTATGCATGTTTTAGACAAAATTGTGTGAATCCGGCAAGCATACAAAATTTTAAAAATGATGAGACAAATTTTCAAAATTAAAATCCCTCATTTTAAATATGATTTAAAATTGATATCCAGATAAATAAAGGAAATTTAAATTTGTTTAAATGTTCCTACCTTTCATCAACGATCAATGTATGAGATGCTACCCGCGGATACGGTCCGGCTCATATTATTGGGGGGGCCCGTTCGTCGGAAAGCTGTACATTGGATCGACACATGTTGTAAGTTGGGTGGAACTCCCATGGGATCGGCTCATATTATTGAGGGATCCACATGGCGACCGTACATCACAACTTAATATTGATGGTTCATCTTGACATGTCACAATAAACGGCGTCATATTATTGGGCCCTTATTGGACATGAGGTAAAAACGTGGAGGTTGCTTTGGAAGCAATTGGGCTCTACCTTTTGAAAATTATGGTTGGCTGATATTATTCGGGACCATAGTTTGTCAATTGGACTCCATGTTCTCACTAAGGAAAACAGTTTCCCGTTTTCACTAGAGGGTAGTGAAATCGTTAAAATAGTGGGAGTGAGATTCATAAAATAAATTTCGCCTATTTTATGTCTTAGTAAATTGTTAAACAATCATCAATTATTGTCTGTTTCAACTAAGTATTTCATTACAATGAATTCGTAATCCACATGTTCTCGAACAAAACAAACTTCCTGACGCAACTATACGGAATGGTTCCATAAAGTTAAGATTGTCCTAAGTTCGGAAAAGATTTTCTAAGTGTTAGAAAAGGCTTCTCCGAAAACAGCCCCGGCTGATGTAACTACCGAAAGGTTGGCCGAACTAGAGAAATGGTTGGACCATGATCTCAAGGCAAAATGTTACATGCAAAATTGGACAAGTCTAAACAAGTTTGCCATCACTGCAAGAAACCCGGTCATTGGAAACGTAACTGCAAGGAATACCTCGAGCAGTTGCGAACTGCAAAGGGTATGTTTTACATTGAAATAAATGTTTTTCTTAATACTACTTCTTGGGTATTGGATACCAGATGTAGATCTCATATTTGCAATGAGTTGCAAATGATGACAAGAAGTAATAGGCTAAGGATGGATGAGACCCAGTCAAGGCTCAGGAATGGTTCCAGAGTTAAATCCATAGCTATGGGAAATATTTGTTTAATTTTGCAAACCAATTTTAAGTTGTATTATGAGAAAGATATTTTTATTTGTGCCAAAGATTTCATTAAAACATTATTTCTATTTCTATGCTTGATAGAGATGGGTTTTCTTGTAATTTTGTGAATGGGATTTGCAATATTTACAAGAATGAATGTTTGATTTGAAGTGGACAATTTAGAAAACGATCTATATAACTTAAAACTAAAAGACGTTCCAATAAATTATGTTGATAAACCGGAAACAACAAACAAAAGGAAAATCGATAGTCAAAACCCGGCAAACCTTTGGCATGCTAGGCTAGGTCATATTTCCTCAAGGAGGATGAACAAGCTAGTGGGAGAGGGCATGTTTAATATGTCTGATATTAACTCTCTACCTACTTGTGAATCCTGCTTGAAAGGAAAAATGACTAAATCTCCTTTTAAGGGGAAACCTGAGCGTAGTCAAAATCTGTTGGATTTGATCCATACAGATGTTTGTGGTCCATTTAGAGTTGGTACTCAATATGGCCACACCTACTTCATTACCTTTACTGATGATTATTCTAGGTATGGGTATTTATATTTAATGAAATATAAGTCTGAAGCATTTGAAAAGTTCAAAGAATTCAAGGCTGAAGTAGAAAACAAGCTGGGTAAAAGTATTAAAGCACTTCGATCGGATCGAGGTGGAGAATACTTGAGTACCGAGTTTTTAGACTATCTAAAAGAGAATGGGATTCTCTCTCAGTGGACTCCTCCTATGACACCACAGCTGAATGGTGTATCAGAGCATCGTAATCGAACTTTGTTGGACATGGTTCGATCCATGATGAGCTTCACTGAGCTTCCACCTTCGTTTTGGGGCTATGCGCTTGAAACGGCGGTATTGTTGTTGAACAACGTCCACACTAAAGCAGTGGACAAAACACCATACGAGTTATGAAATGGCAAAGATCCTAAGTATTCGTACTTGAGGATTTGGGGATGTCCTGCTTACGTGAAGCAGACAGTGGGAGATAAGTTGGATAGTCGATCCACCTTATGTTATTTTGTAGGGTATCCGAAGAATTCAATCGGATATTATTTCTATCATCCTGATGAAACAAAGGTGTTTGTTTCAAGGAATGCCACCTTCTTGGAGAAGGAGTTCTTATTGGATAAGAAAGGCGAGATGATGGAACTCGAAGAAATTCGAGAAGAACCCGAAATACAAAATAACGATCCTACACCTCAGGAACCATTGATAGACACGCCTATACCTATAAGATCCGAGAGGACTTCTAGACCTCCTATTCGATATGGTCTTCTTCTTGAAGGGGATCAAGATGAACCCGACATTGGATGTGATCCAAGAAACTTCAAGGAAGCAATTTCTGATGCGGATTCAAATTTATGGCTTGAAGCTATGCAGTCGGAAATAGATTCGATGCATACAAACCAAGTTTGGTCTTTAGTAGATCCTCCCGATGGAATTGTTCCAATAGGGTGTAAATGGATCTACAAGAGAAAGCTTGGGCCTGATGGTAAGGTATTGACCTACAAGGCGCGATTGGTGGCGAAAGGTTATACTCAAAGACATGAAAGAGTGGGTGCCCAGTGAGCCAACTTGTGGCTATGGGCTTTGATGACTCTTTGTACAAACGATCTTTTGTTTAATGTAATTTACACTTTTATTAATGGCAATGACTTTATCTTTCTTCATATTGTTATATTGTGATATACTATTGTTGTTTTGATAAAGACCTTGAATATACTATAGTGTATGTAAGATGTGGTAGAACATGGGGATGTCTATCATGAAATACATCTTATAGTCACTGTATATTCTAAACTGTTCCTAGTCGATTGAGCCGTCCGAGAATAAGGATAAGGATCGCTCGAGTTTGAGACTAGCATTTGCGATGCGGAGTACCACGTTTCATTGGTAGGGAACATGGAGATGTTCAAAGCATGCAAATGGATATTCATAGGATGAATAATCGAACTACCCTATCCGGACTTTCCAAGTGGTTATCACTTATCGAGTGGATAAAGTCCGCGGTTTTGGTTGTACACCATTAGTCCTTACTACTTGAAACATCATGGAGACTCTATATGCTAGTACTGTGCTTTGACTCGTTTACCGACTCTATGGGGGTCATCAGGTGTCGGGATTGGGTACAGTTACAACACATATAGGAGTCGATGCATTGTTGTCAAGGATTCACCACATACTTGCTAGTGTGGATATTCTATGCGATCTGAGGAGATATTAGTGTGACGAATCTCTGGCCAGAGTACCTGATGTGATTTAAGAAATGGTTTCTTAGTAGCACATGCGATGTCACTAATTTGATCTTCAAGATGTATTGCATAGTTATCGAATCTTGAGCGACTCTCGATATACCAATGGTTGTTGATTCGATCGGGATATATGGATGAAGGGACCGTACTGTACGCGAACCAAAATCTACTGGTTCTTGTAGGCACTATCAGTGATACCTAGGGAATCATGGGGCGATGTTGCTAGGCGCTTTACCATGATTCGTTGGGCAAGTCGGAAATCGTTGTTCCGAGTCACAAGGAGTTGTGAGCCCACGGCTAGCTGTATCCCTGAACCATTGAGGGTCACACAGTGTAATGAAGTTTTTTAATCCCCGTTGAGATAGTTAAATTTAAAGAGTTAAATTTAATGAATAAAGAAGTTGGACTTCTTAAATAAGAGTAAGGGAGTAGGATTTCCTAAAATGACATAGGGATGTACATTTTTGGAAACCACTGAATTCGGATTCAGGAAAATTTATCTTGACTTTAAAATGTGCAGAAATGGTTTCTGTGCACATTGGTAAAATCGGTTTATCAATCGGAGTCACGATGAATTTTATATTAATTTCTGAACATGCGGGCTTTGCTTGTCGGGCCTCAACTTATGACTAATGGGCCCTAAGGTGTTAGTGGCCTGCATTATAAATAAGTTATTGCAGTACAGAAATTACACACAACTGGTCATAATTTTGAGAGCAAAATTTCGAAAACCCTAGCCTCCTCTCTCTCAAAGTGGCCGAACACCCTCCCTCTCTGTCTGAGAAATTCCGGTCTGTGATTTTGAATTGCAGTCTGGAATAAGCGAATCAAATTCGTTATTCTCTTCGCAGAAAACTTCTGATAGATTTTCTAGTGCAATCTATCAGAGGGATTAAACCTCCATTCGTGGACCTGATTGAAGGACAGAATATTCATCAGTTCCAGGGAGATACAAGAAGCGCAGAGAAATCTGTGTGGTGTCCAATAATCTCGCTTCGAGATTGAAGGTAAAATTTAATAATAGTTATTTAATTTTACACACACAAATAATTTAATCGTTAAACGGTTGATACCCACACTATGGAATTGTTCCATAATAAAATTTTTAAACTTCCGCTGCACCGGGTATCAATCGTGATTGATCTGAACGCAAGTTTTCAACAGTGGTATCAGAGCCAGGTTGCTCAGATCAAACGATTAAATTAATCGATTGTACAAAAATTTTTGAGTCTCGGTTTTTGAAACAAAATAAATATTTTTAAATAAAAAAAAAAAAAAATTTTGGGGCAAAACCCGGGCAACGATTGGATCGCTGCCCGGTGGGGCAGCAATTGTTGCTGCCCCGGGCGACGCTCGGCACCGCCCAGGGCGGCGCACGGCGCCGCCAGGGCAGCAACTGTTGCTGCCCTAAAGGGGCAGCCGGGCTGCCCCGGCCCGCGCCCACGGGTGCGGGCCGGCCCGGGAGTGTCCCGGGCGGCCCGCGGGAAAAATTAAATTTTTATTTAAAATTAATTTTAATGTGTTAAAATTTTATTTTTGGTCCGGTCAAAAATTGTTTTTGATTGGTTCACGAGATTTCGGATCGAATTGTTCGAGTCCGTATACTTTAAAATTGATTTTTGGATAAATTTGAATTTTTGGAAAATTTTAATATTTTATCCTTAAATTGAATTTTGAAATCAATTATTTTTGGTACAATTGATGATAAGATTTGATCTTATGAATATATTGAGTAAAATATGATTTTATCCATAAAATTGGATTTTGTAGATAAAATATGATTTTATTTGATAAAGAGATAAAATATGATTTTATATGTAAAATGAGATTTTATATATAAAATATGATTTTATCCTGTTTAAATTTGAATTGCCACTGCATGTTATCCAATAAATTAATTTTGAATTAAATGTTATTGGATAATGATGATCGATTGCCATGACCAATTTTGTAGGTGTATGTTAGGAATTTACATTTGTTTTTATTGTTGTTGGTTTTATTAATGGGCCTGGTTTATGGCCCAGTATGAATGTCATATGTAATAAAAGTGGTCTTGGTTTATGGCCCGTTCCCACCCCTAAAAATGTATCCCCTACTTGTCATTGTTATTTATTGTAAATACATTAGATTTAGTGGGAGATCAAGATTTGAAGATGGTGGGCCCAGCAGACAATAAAGACAGAAGAAATGTAAATTGGAAGCACATGTAATAGGATTGCATTGCATACTGCATATTACCTAGGATTGGACTAAGACTCGTGATTGGCAACCACGGGTCAATTAGAAATGGAATCGATCATCCTATATAATATATGATATTATGATTGTATGCATGTTTTAGACATAATTGCGTGAATCCGGCAAGCATGCAATAATTTGAAATTGATGAGACAAATTTTTATAATTAAAAATCCCTCATTTTAAATATGATTTAAAATTGATATCAAGATAAATAAAGGAAATTTAAATTTGTTTAAATATTCCTACCTTCCATCAACGGTCAATGTATGAGTTGCTACCCGCGGATACGGTCCGGCTCATATTATTGGGGGGGCCCGTTCGTCGGAAAGCTGTACATTGGATCGACAAATGTTGTAAGTTGGGTGGAACTCCCATGGGATCGGCTCATATTATTGGGGGATCCACATGGCGACCGTCCATCACAACTTAATATTGATGGGTCATCTTGACATGTCACTTTAAACGGCGTCATATTATTGGGCCCTTATTGGACATGAGGTAAACACATGGGGGTTGCTTTGGAAGCAATTGGGCTCTACCTTTTGAGAATTATGGTTGGCTGATATTATTCGGGACCATAAGTTTGTCAATTGGACTCCATGTTCTCACTAAGGAAAAAGTTTCCCGTTTTCACTAGAGGGTAGTGAAATCGTTAAAATAGTGGGAGTGAGATTCATAAAATTAAATTCGCCTATTTTATGTCTTAGTAAATTGCTTAAACAATCATTGATATATGTCTGTTTTTCTTTTCAGTATTTCATACGATGAATTCGCGTAATCCTTTATTCTCGATCCTCGAACAAAACAAGTTAACTGGCGCAAACTATACGGAATGGTTCCGGAAGTTGAAGATTGTCTTGACTTCGGAGAAGATGCTCTACGTGTTAGAGAAATCACCTCCGAAGGAAGCACCAGCTGACGTAAGTCCGGAGGAATTGGCCAAACTTGATGTATGGTGGGACCATGACATCAAGACCAAATGCTATATGCAAGCCTCGATGTCTGATGAACTCCAGAGGCGATTTGAGGACACCGTGAATGCTGCTGACATTCACGCTCAACTCAAGGAACTTTTTGGGGCTCAATCGAGGGCTGAAAGGTTCGCAACTGTTAAGGAGCTGATGACGTGTCGCATGCGTGAAGGGACTTTGGTCCGTGATCATGGGGTACGAGTGATTTGGCTCATACAAAAGTTAGCGACCCTTGATTTGGTGTTGGAGCATGAACTCAACGTGGATTTACTGCTTCTGTCTCTTCCTTCTTCGTTTGACGGATTTGTGGTAAATTTTAATATGAACAAGATAGAGGCAACCCTTGAAGAGATGATCAATATGCTTGTGACATATGAATCCACACTTAAGAAGGATAAGCCAGATTTCTTGGTGGGCTCCTCATCTTCTGCTAAGAAGGGGCCAAGTATGAAAGGCAAGAAACGTTCTGCCCCACCCAAGAAAGTCGAGCCCGAGAAGAAGCACAAGACAAAGGCTTCAAACAATAGAAAATCCAAGGATGTTTGCCATTACTGCAAGAAGCCCGGTCATTGGAAGCGCAACTGCAAGGAATATCTAGAGCAGTTGGGAACTGCAAAGGGTATGTTCTATATTGAAATAAATATTTCACTTAATACTACTTCTTGGGTATTGGATACCGGATGTGGATCTCACATTTGCAATGATTTGCAGGTGATGACAAGAAGTCGTAGGCTTAGAATGGGTGAGACCCAGCTGAGGCTCGGGAATGGTTCCAGAGTTGAAGCTACAGCCATTGGAGATGTTTGTTTAATTTTGCAGAATGGTTTTAAGTTATTTTTAAGAGATGTTTTATTTGTTCCGGATTTAATTAAAAACATTATTTCTGTTTCTATGCTAGATAGAGATGGTTATTCTTGCAATTTTGTGAATGGGATTTGCAATATTTACAAGAATGAATGTTTGATTGGAAATGGACAACTTGAAAACGATCTATACAACTTAAAACTAAAAGACGTTCCAATAAATTATATTGATAAACCGGCGACAACAAACAAAAGGAAAATCGATAGTCAAAACCCGGCGAACCTTTGGCATGCTAGGCTAGGTCATATTTCCTCAAGGAGGATGAACAAGCTAGTGGGAGAGGGCATGTTTGATATGTCTGATATTAACTCTCTACCTACTTGTGAATCCTGTCTAAAAGGGAAAATGACTAAATCTCCTTTTAAGGGGAAGCCTGAACGTAGTCAAAATCTGTTGGATTTGATCCATACAGATGTTTGTGGACCATTTAGAGTTGGGACTCAATATGGCCACACCTACTTCATTACCTTTACTGACGATTATTCAAGGTATGGGTATTTATATTTAATGAAATATAAGTCTGAAGCATTTGAAAAGTTCAAAGAATTCAAGGCTGAAGTAGAAAACAAGCTAGGTAAAAGTATTAAAGCACTTCGATCGGATCAAGGTGGAAAATACTTAAGTACCGAGTTTTTGGACTATCTAAAAGAGAATGGGATTCTCTCTCAGTGGACTCCTCCTATGACACCACAGCTGAATGGTGTATCGGAGCGTCGTAATCGAACTTTGTTGGACATGGTTCGATCTATGATGAGCTTCACTGAGCTTCCACCTTCGTTTTGGGGCTATGCGCTTGAAACGGCGGTATTGTTGTTGAACAACGTCCACACTAAAGCAGTGGACAAAACACCATACGAGTTATGGAATGGCAAAGCTCCTAAGTATTCGTACTTGAGGAGTTGGGGATGTCCTGCTTACGTGAAGCGGAAAGTGGGAGATAAGTTGGATAGTCGATCCAGCTTATGTTATTTTGTAGGGTATCCGAAGAATTCAATCGGATATTATTTCTATTATCCTGCTGAAACAAAGGTGTTTGTTTCTAGGAATGCCACCTTCTTGGAGAAGGAGTTCTTATTGGATAAGAAAGGCGAGATGATGGAACTCGAAGAAGTTCGAGAAGAACCCGAAATACAAAATAACGATCCTACGCCTCAGGAACCATTACTAGACACGCCTGAACCTAGAAGATCCGAGAGGACTTCTAGACCTCCTGTTCGATATGGTCTTCTTCTTGAAGGGGATCAAGATGAACCCGACATTGGATGTGATCCAAGAAACTTCAAGGAAGCAATTTCTGATGCGGATTCAAATTTATGGCTTGAAGCTATGCAGTCTGAATTTGATTCAATGCATACAAACCAAGTTTGGTCTTTAGTAGATCCTCCTGATGGAATTGTTCCAATAGGGTGTAAATGGATCTACAACAGAAAGTTTGGGCCTGATGGTAAGGTATTGACCTACAAGGCGCGATTGGTGGCGAAAGGTTACACTCAAAGACAAGGAGTTGACTATGATGAAACTTTTTCACCAGTTGCAATGTTCAAGTCCATAAGAATCCTTATTGCCATAGCTGCATGGTATGACTATGAGATATGGCAAATGGATGTGAAGACTGCTTTTCTTAATGGAGACATTAAGGAAGAAATCTATATGAAGCAGCCAGAGGGGTTCACATCCATGGGAAGCGAGCATAAGGTATGCAAGCTTCAGAGATCAATTTATGGTCTAAAACAAGCATCAAGAAGTTGGAACCAGAAATTTGATGAAACAATAAAAGATTTTGGTTTCATCAAGAACCCGGAGGAACCGTGCGTGTACAAGAAAGTAGTTAAGGATGCTGTGACATTCTTAGTACTTTATTTTGATGACATCCTACTCATTGGGAATGATGTAGGGATGTTACAGTCAACAAATATATGGTTATCAGGTAGATTCTCGATGAAGGATTTGGGTGAGGCATCCTACATTCTTGGGATACAGATCTATAGAGATAGATCTAAGAGAATGATAGGACTCACTCAATCAACCTACATCGACACCATATTGAAACGGTTTTCAATGGATGGGTCCAAGAGAGGACATCTACCCATGTGTCATGGAGTTTCTCTATCCAAGTCTATGTGTCCCAAGACTGATGAAGAGATAGAGAATATGACACATGTACCATATGCGTCAGCTATAGGTAGTATCATGTATGGGATGATATCTACCAGACCGGATGTAGCATTTGCTCTGAGTGTCACGAGCAGATATCAAGCTAATCCCGGTCAAATGCATTGGAAAGCCGTGAATGACATTCTTAAGTACTTACGAAGGACTAAGAATATGTTCATGGTATATGGAGGACGTGATCTGAAATTGGAAGGCTATACCGACTCTAGCTTCCAAAGTGACGTGGATGACTCGAAGTCAACCTCTGGATTTGTGTTCATGCTCAATGGCGGTGCTGTCTCTTGGAAGAGTTCCAAGCAGGACACCACAGCGGATTCCACCACTGAGGCTGAATACATTGCAGCATCAGCTGCTGCTAAAGAGGCCGTTTGGATGAGGAAGTTCGTCCAAGAGTTGGGCGTCATTCCTGAATTTGTTGGTCCAGTCCCGGTGTACTGTGACAACACGGGTGCCGTTGCTCAAGCAAAGGAACCAAGGTCTCATCAAAGATCCAAACACGTACTGAGGAAATACCACATCATCCGGGAGATTGTGGAAAGAGGAGACATCACTGTCGAACGAGTGGCCTCTGCAGACAATATCGCTGATCCGCTTACTAAGCCCTTGCCAGGACCATTGTTTGACAAACATCGCGAAGCAATGGGTCTACGTAGTATGACTAGTTGGCTATAGGGCAAGTGGGAGATTGAAAGAGTGGGTGCCCAGTGAGCCAACTTGTGGCTATGGGCTTTGATGACTCTTTGTACAAACGATCTTTTGTTTAATGTAATTTACACTTTTATTAATGGCAATGACTTTATCTTTCTTCATATTGTTATATTGTGATATACTATTGTTGTTTTGATAAAGACCTTGAATATACTATAGTGTATGTAAGATGTGGTAGAACATGGGGATGTCTATCATGAAATACATCTTATAGTCACTGTATATTCTAAACTGTTCCTAGTCGATTGAGCCGTCCGAGAATAAGGATAAGGATCGCTCGAGTTTGAGACTAGCATTTGCGATGCGGAGTACCACGTTTCATTGGTAGGGAACATGGAGATGTTCAAAGCATGCAAATGGATATTCATAGGATGAATAATCGAACTACCCTATCCGGACTTTCCAAGTGGTTATCACTTATTGAGTGGATAAAGTCCGCGGTTTTGGTTGTACACCATTAGTCCTTACTACTTGAAACATCATGGAGACTCTATATGCTCGTACTGTGCTTTGACTCGTTTACCGACTCTATGGGGGTCATCAGGTGTCGGGATTGGGTACAGTTACAACACATATAGGATTCGATGCATTGTTGTCAAGGATTCACCACATACTTGCTAGTGTGGATATCCTATGCGATCTGAGGAGATATTAGTGTGACGAATCTCTGGCCAGAGTACTTGATGTGATTTAAGAAATGGTTTCTTAGTAGCACATGCGATGTCACTAATTTGATCTTCAAGATGTATTGCATAGTTATCGAATCTTGAGCGACTCTCGATATACCAATGGTTATTGATTCAATCGGGATATATGGATGAAGGGACCGTACTGTACGCGAACCAAAATCTACTGGTTCTTGTAGGCACTATCAGTGATACCTAGGGAATCATGGGGCGATGTTGCTAGGCGCTTTACCATGATTCGTTGGGCAAGTCGGAAATCGTTGTTCCGAGTCACAAGGAGTTGTGAGCCCACGGCTAGCTGTATCCCTGAACCATTGAGGGTCACACAGTGTAATAGAGTTTTTTAATCACCGTTGAGATAGTTAAATTTAAAGAGTTAAATTTAATGAATAAAGAAGTTGGACTTCTTAAATAAGAGTAAGGGAGTAGGATTTCCTAAAATGACATAGGGATGTACATTTTTGGAAACCACTGAATTCGGATTCAGGAAAATTTATCTTGACTTTAAAATGTGCAGAAATGGTTTCTGTGCACATTGGTAAAATCGGTTTATCAATCGGAGTCACGATGAATTTTATATTAATTTCTGAACATGCGGTCTTTGCTTGTCGGGCCTCAACTTATGACTAATGGGCCCTAAGGTGTTAGTGGCCTGCATTATAAATAAGTTATTGCAGTACAGAAATTACACACAACTGGTCATAATTTTGAGAGCAAAATTTCGAAAACCCTAGCCTCCTCTCTCTAAAAGTGGCCGAACACCCTCCCTCTCTGTCTGAGAAATTCCGGTCTGTGATTTTGAATTGCAGTCTGGAATAAGCGAATCAAATTCGTTATTCTCTTCGCAGAAAACTTCTGATAGATTTTCTAGTGCAATCTATCAGAGGGATTAAACCTCCATTCGTGGACCTGATTGAAGGACAGAATATTCATCAGTTCCAGGGAGATACAAGAAGCGCAGAGAAATCTGTGTGGTGTCCAATAATCTCGCTTCGAGATTGAAGGTAAAATTTAATAATAGTTATTTAATTTTACACACACAAATAATTTAATCGTTAAACGGTTGATACCCACACTATGGAATTGTTCCATAATAAAATTTTTAAACTTCCGCTGCACCGGGTATCAATCGTGATTGATCTGAACGCAAGTTTTCAACAAGACAAGGAGTTGACTATGATGAAACCTTTTCACCAGTTGCAATGTTCAAGTCCATAAGAATCCTTGTTGCCATAGCTGCTTGGTATGACTATGAGATATGGCAAATGGATGTGAAGACTACTTTTCTTAATGGAGACATTAAGGAAGAGATTTATATGACGCATCCTGAGGGATACACATCCATGGGAAGCGAGCATAAGGTATGCAAGCTTCAGAGATCAATCTATGGTCTAAAACAAGCATCAAGAAGTTGGAACCAGAAATTTGATGAAACAATAAAGGATTTTGGTTTCATCAAGAACCCGGAGGAACCATGCGTGTACAAGAAAGTAGTTAAGGATGCTGTGACATTCTTAGTACTTTATGTTGATGACATCCTACTCATTGGGAATGACGTAGGGATGTTGCAGTCAACAAAGATATGGTTATCAGGTAGATTCTCGATGAAGGATTTGGGTGAGGCATCCTATATTCTAGGGATACAGATCTATAGAGATAGATCTAAGAGAATGATAGGACTCACTCAATCAGCCTACATCGACACCATATTGAAACGGTTTTCAATGGATGGGTCCAAGAGAGGACATCTACCCATGTGTCATGGAGTTTCTCTATCCAGGTCTATGTGTCCCAAGACTGATGAAGAGATAGAGAAAATGACACATATACCATATGCGTCAGCCATAGTTAGTATCATGTATGGGATGATATCTACCAGACCGGATGTAGCATTTTCTCTTAGTGTCACGAGCAGATATCAAGCTAATCCCGGTCAAATGCATTGGAAAGCCGTGAAGGACATTCTTAAGTACTTACGAAGGACTAAGAATATGTTCATGGTATATGGAGGAAGAGAACTAAAATTGGAAGGCTATACCGACTCTAGCTTCCAAAGTGATGTGGATGACTCGAAGTCAACCTCTGGATTTGTGTTCATGCTCAATGGCGGTGCTGTCTCTTGGAAGAGTTCCAAGCAGGACACCACAGCGGATTCCACCACTGAGGCTGAATACATTGCAGCATCAGCTGCTGCTAAAGAGGCCGTTTGGATGAGGAATTTCGTCCAAGAGTTGGGCGTCATTCCAGAAGTTGTTGGTCCAGTCCCGGTGTACTGTGACAACACGGGTGCCGTTGCTCAGGCAAAGGAACCAAGGTCTCATCAAAGATCCAAACACGTACTGAGGAAATACCACATCATCCGGGAGATTGTGGAAAGAGGAGACATCACTGTCGAAATAGTGGCCTCTGCAGACAATATCGCTGATCCACTTACTAAGCCCTTGCCAGGACCATTATTTGACAAACATCGCGAAGCAATGGGTCTACATAGTATGACTAGTTGGCATTAGGGCAAGTGGGAGATTGAAAGAGTAGGTGCCCGGTGAGCCAACTTGTGGCTAAGGGCTTTGATGACTCTTTGTATAAACAATCTTTTGTTTAATATAATTTACACTTTTATTAATGGCAATGACTTTATCTTTCTTAATATTGTTATATTGTGATATACTATTGTTGTTTTGATAAAGACCTTGAATATACTATAGTGTATGTAAGATGTGGTAGAACATGGAGATGTCTATCATGAAACACATCTTATAGTCACTGTGTATTCTAAACTGTTCCTAGTCGATTGAGCCGTCCGATAATAAGGATAAGGATCGCTCGAGTTTGAGACTAGCATTTGCGATGCAGAGTGCCACGTTTCATTGGTAAGGAACATAGAGATGTTCGAAGCATGCAAATGGATATTCATACGATGAATGATCGAACTACCCTATCCGGACTTTCCAAGTGGTTATCACTTATCGAGTGGATAAAGTCCGCGGTTTTGGTTGTACACCATTAGTTCTTATTACTTGAAACATCATTGAGACTCTATATGCTAGTACTGTGCTTTGACTCGTTTACCGACTCTATTGGGGTCATCAGGTGTCGGGATTGGGTACAGTTACAACACATATAGGAGTCGATGCTTTATTGTCAAGGATTCACCACATACTTGCGAGTGTGGATATCCTATGCGATCTGAGGAAATATTAGTGTGACGAATCTCTGGCCAGAGTACATGATGTGTTTTAAGAAATGGTTTCTTAGTAACACATGCGATGTCACTATTTGATCTTCAAGATGTATTGCATAGTTATCGAATCTCGAACGACTCTCGATTTACCAATGGTTGTTGATTCGATCGGGATATATGGATGAAGGGACCGTACTGTACGCTAACCAAAATCTATTGGTTCTTGCAGGCACTATCAGTGATACCTAGGGAATCATGGGGCGATGTTGCTAGGCTCTCTTACCATGATTCGATGGGCAATTCGGAAATTGTTGTTCCGAGTCACAAGGAGTTGTGAGCCCACGGCTAGCTGTATCCCTGAACCATTGAGGGTCACACAGAGTAATGGATTATTGATCCCCGTTAAGATAGTTAAATTTAAAGAGTTAAATTTAATGAACAAAGAAGTTGGACTTCTTAATTATGAGTAGAGGAGTAAGATTTCCTAAAATGACATAGGGATGGGCATTTTTGGAAACCACTGAATTCGGATTCAGAAAAATTTATCTTGACTTTAAAAGGTGCAGAAATGGTTTCTGTGCACATTGGTGAAATCGGTTTATCAATCGGAGTCATGATGAATTTTATATTAATTTCTGAACTTGCGGGCTTTGCTTGTCGGGCTTGAACTTATGACTAATGGGCCCTAAGCTGTTAGCGGCCTACATTATAAATAAGTTATTGCAGTACATAAATTACACACAACAGGTCACAAATTTTCGAAAAACCTAGTATTTTCTCTCTAAAGTGGCCGCCCCCTCCCCTCTCTACTCGGGAAAAACCCAGTCTGTGAATTTTGAATTACAGTCTGGTTTAACGGATCAAATTCGTTAATTCTCTTCGTAGAAACTTCTGATAGATTTTCTAGTGCAATCTATCAGAGGGATTAATTATCCGTTCGTGGACCTGATTGAAGAACAGTTCGTCCATCAGTTCCAGGGATATACAACAAGTGCAGAGCAATCTGTTGGTGTCCATAATCTCGATTCGAGATTGGAGGTAAAAATTTATAATTGTTATTTAATTTTTACACACACAATTTAATCGTAAGGTTTTGATACCCATTATGGAATCGTTCCATATAAAATTTTTAAACTTCCACTGCACCGGGTATCAATTCTGATTGATCTGATCGCCGCGTTCTCCATCAGTTATCCGGTCTCCCGGTGTTCACCAACACAAAGATGTCGGGATTCAAACCGTTGATAAATTGATCGGCCTTTGCCTCTTCGTTGTCGGCAATATGAGGTGCAAACCCCAAGAGGCTATCAAACTTCATCACATATTCTTCGATGTTCAAACTTCCTTGTCTCAAATTTGAAAATTCTTCTCCCTTGTCCTTTCGGTACGAAACAAGGAAAAACCGCTTATAGAATTTAGATTTAATCAGTTTCCAGTCAATAATTGTACCTCGATTCTCAAAATCTCTCTTAGTTGTGACCCACCAGTTCTTAGCCACACCCTGCAGTTGATGAATGACCTGTATAGTTCGGCGGTCATCAAAATAATCGAGAGAGTCGAAAAGCTGATCAATGTCGTCTAACCAGCTCTCACAGTCAACTGGATTCTCCGTACCCTTCAAAGTCGGGGTTCGAAAAGACTGAAACATCTTCAGCAAGGTTTCCATGGGAGTAGCTGTGACATCAAACATCCCTGCCCCTGTACTACCCTGTTCAGTCGAAGGAGTGACTACCGGTCGATCCCTGTTCAAAATTCTTCTCGGAGGCATCTGATACAAAATAGGTTAGGACACAAATATCTCAATCTAAAAAATTTGGTGTCCAACAACCTCCGTTCGAAATAATACATAACCTCCCGAGATCAATTGACTTCGATCCAATAATCCAAACAATTGATATATCAAATAAATCATGCTTTAGAATTTAATCACATAGTCATGTAATTCAATCAATCTCAACTAATAAAGCATTCTCGCATGTCATTTAATAAATAAATTAATTAACTCAAACACATGCGAGAAATCATTTCAAGCGGACTCGATCTATCCCGCTCACTCTAATTCAGTCCAAGAAACTTATCGCTCTGATACCACTTAATGTAAGGCCTCGATTCTAATCATCTAATCAAGAATTAATCATATCGATAATAAATCAAGAGTCAAGCTAGAAACCCAAATTAAAAAAAATTTAATTGCTGGTGAACAGTGCTAGATAGATCGGTAAAATCTTACCGATCGAGCGGCCGAAAATAATCAAAGTTCTTCCCAGAATTTTTAAGGCCCCCGCTCGATCGGTAATATCTTACCGATCGAGCGGACACAAAAATGCCCATTTTCTGCTTCTGCACAGGTATGCTTGCTCGATCGGTAATCAACCGATCGGTAATCAACCGATCGAGCGAGATCAGGTCTGAACAAAAAAATCGGAGTTTCTCTCATACAAATTCAACTCCAAAGTACAACAATTCAAAAGCATAACTCACTTCAACGACATGCATAATTCAATACAAATGTAGTTATAGAGTTATACAATATTCGAACTAATAGAACATGCTCCAGCTCAAAGTTCTCAATACAATACAAATACATGTTCGAATACAAGAGTTCAACTTCTAACAACAACGAGTCCTCACTTCTATCATCTCAACACCTAGCCATGCGATCTCTGACTCGGTCCTGCCCCACCTGTTGCCAAGAACACACACAAAGACAAGACAACAACCGGATAAACCGGTGATAATAACTCCCAGTATAAGAGACAAACATGTGATATCAAATAACCATCTCAAGTAATGATATAAACAACTTTCACATAATCAAATGAAAGTGCAATGAATGCATGAATTCAAATCTCTAGATTATCAAGCTCAGATAATCAAAATGCATCTCATTTTTTCTTTTCTTCGGTTGGGATCTCGAGGATAAAATATCACAACGATTACACCGAACTCCCCTTTCAAGGTGGATGATGTATATTTCATTCCTCTAGACTCCGGAGCATTATAGAGAGTTAAGTATTGTAATTGTAGTAATTCGCCTACAAAGCCACTCAACTATAATCCCCAGAACGTCTAATTCAAAATGAAACAATCATTTGGCTCAATATGAATGCATATGAATTCTAATACATTCAATCAATAAACTCAATTAGTTCACATAAACATGCAAGTATGTGATTTCTCGAGGACACTCGAATCAATCCGGATTCGAGTTAATCGTCCTATTCTTTCCAATATCGTCTTATACCTTCTCGTTGATTCACAATCTTCAATCGGCTTCGATATTTTAAACAATCCAAAGCTGCAACCTCGCAACTCCACTGGCTTCAATTCAATCTATAAAATAATCCACAAAGATCAATATCTACAATCCAAACTCCAATCAAACACGGTTCGATCAAATCGACAAAACGATATTCAAAACTCAAACTGACGGCATAACGACAATATTCTGATCAACCAAAAACACATACAACATAATATCGATCCAATAAACTCATATCAATCATCAATAATTCAATCCAACTCAAATCCAACAAATCCAAAACTCAAAATCTCAAAAATCATCAATAAAATCATAACAATTCCGAACGACGTTCTATCTCCGATCCGACAAAGAATAAACACTACCATGTAGTTCAAGAACAACGTCCCCGATTATCGTTCGATTCTATCAACTTCCAAAAAATCAAACTTCAAAGAAATAAGAGAAACTTAGTTCAAAACGGAGCTCTCCCAGCCGTGGTCGTTAATATAACTTCAGAAATAATTCCTATCGGACGGATTGAGTCAAAACCAAACTTTCAGAAGCTTGGAATGCTTTTCCCATGCCTTCAATGGAGGAACACGGCAAGGAGAAAGAAGATGGAATGATAAAAAAAAAAAAAAAAAAAGCTAAGTCATGCTTATATATATGTTAAAGCCCAATTCTGCATTTAGTCCCTAAAAATCCAAAAATTTCAAAATGGTCCTTGATATAAATCAAAACGGCCCTTGAATAATAAAATCTCCAGTTATCTCAAATAAACTCATTTAAGCCTAATTCGGGGCGTTACATTACGGGTATTGGAAAAATAGAATGTCTCTATATATCCAATCCTTAGACTATGACCTTTGGAAAGTGATGGTGAAAGGTCCCTACGTCTCTATGAAAATAGTGGATGGTAACGAAGTTCCGAAAGAAATGGACGACTTTTCAAAAGAGGACATGCGATTAATTTCTCAAAATGCTAAAGGTATGAATATTTTGCATTGTTCTTTAGATATGAACGAGTACAACCGGATCTCTATGTGCTCCTCCGCAAAAGAGATTTGGGACAAATTGGAGATTTGTCACGAGAGAACAAATCAAGTGAAGGAGACAAAGATTGATCTTCTACAACTCAAATACGAAACCTTTGAGATGGATGCCAAAGAAATATTGATACCATGTTTCGAAGGCTAACTAAAATCATCAATGAGCTTGCCCAACTAGGTGAAAAATATCCAACCAAACAAGTATGGAGAAGATCACTTCGAGCACTACCCAAGGAGTGGGATGCAAAGAGAACGATGATCATTGAATCCAACAAAGGCGACACCGCTTCCTATGATCTCGATCAACTCCATGGGACCCTAAAAACCCATGAGTTAGAATTATCTACAAGAAAATAGATAAAGAAGGAAGATGAAAAAATCAAAGCAACAGGAATAGCCCAATCAAGCCAAGTTGAAGAAGAAGATGATGATGACATGGCGCTCTTCGCAAGAAAATTAAAAAAATTCATGAGAGGGACTAAATTCAAAAAGAAGAAGAAGCCGGAGAAGGAAGTGACATGCTACAACTGCCAACAACAAGGGAACTATGCAAATTAATGCCCTCTCAAAAAGAAAGTTGACAAAAGGAAAAAAAAAAAGGCACTCATAGCAACGTGGAGCGACAGTGACGACGATGATGAGGAATCCAACACCTGCCTCATGGCTAAGCATGATGACATCGTCTCCGACGACGATGATGAGGTACCTTCCTATGATGAGCTATTACATGCTTTTAAACAAATTTTTGATATGGCTAAATCACTTATAAAGGAAAATAGAAGTCTAAAAAATGATTTAGAATCTAAGGAGCATGAAAACCTATGATTAAAAGATGACATAGCTCACTTAAAAAAATTATTTGATAAATTCAATGTTAGTAGCAATAAATTAAATAATATTCTAACCATGCAAAAATGTAGCTTTGATAAATGAGGAATATAGTATGGTAGTAAATCAATAGATTTCACTAGTCTTATTGCTAAAGTTAAAATGAGATCACCCCCTATCTGCACTTTTTGTTGTAAAACTGGACATATTAGACCTTAGTGTAGATCATTAAGAAATCAATATAATAAAAGAAGTTATTTGAAATGGGTGCCTAAATATTCATCAATAATTATGAGGTGACATTATGAAAACATGATCTGAGGGAGTTCTTCACAGACCGGTTTAAACTGCCTTGACTTGCGACTTGTCTCCCTGATGAACGTTGCTCTGTCTAAGGAGATAGGTTTTTAAAGAGGCCTTAGCCCTACCTACCTTTCATGGGAGCACTCTTAGAACGTGTTGATTATGTTACTAAGTAATTATTGATCTTCATTTCTAACATAATTGGACCCAAAAATAACTAAAGGGTACAAAAAATTTATATTGTAGGGACAGAAAAGAAGTATGCCTCCAAGCATATGGTATCTCGATAGTGGATACTCCAGACACATGACGGGAAACAAGGAGCTGCTTCAATCAATCAAACCAAAGGAAAAAAGAATTGTCACTTTTGGGGACAACAACAAAGGAGTCATTAAAGGCATCAGATCAATATGTATATCTAACTCTTGTCTGATTGATGATGTACTCCTAGTGAAAGGGCTTAAACATAACCTACTAAGTATAAGTCAATTGTGTGATAGAGGTTATGAAGTCAAATTCACTCCCCAACACTGCACTGTATCACTCACAACTGACACATCCATAAATTTCAAAGGATATAGAAGTGAGAATGTTTACAAGGTTTTTTAAACAATTTATCCTTTTCAAATGTAAAAAGCCTTGTATAGTTAAATGTTGATGACAACATTCTTTGGCACAGACGATTAGGTCAGGGATAACAAACTAATACCTTCAAGAAATTTTATTACGTGAGAATAAAATGAAAACAAAGCCTCCAACTTACCTGTACCTCCAACCGTCCCGCAGTTTCATTAATTATCATGATATCAAACTAATACCTCCAAAAGTTTGATTACATGAGAATTAAAATGGAAATAAAGCCTCCAACTTACCTGTACGGAAATACTTCCAATCCTCCAATAGCTTGATTACAACATTTTGATTACAAACTAATACCTCTAACAATTGATTACTCATTGATTAATTGGAGATACTTAATATTCTCCACAATTTTGAATCTCAATAAAACAAAAGGTCTACTTATTTTGGTTTTTAATGCAATAACGGCTCAGTTTGTAGTTTCATTGAAATATTGAACACGTCGATTACATCGCACTAAGTGAATAGAAAGTATAACAACTTTGCATACACTAAAGGAAGTATTTACTATCCCATACATTCAGGTTAAGGTAGCAAGGAAAATCATAAGAAGAGATGGAGTGCATAATATACATATTTGCAGAAGGGAAAAAAAGTGCAATCAATTATGTTACGTCTTAAACACATACAAATCTCGTATTGTAAGATTAATGTTTTAGTGCATTAACAAGTCTCAAAAATTATGTTTTGATGATTACAAAACTAGGTTAAGTGTTACTAATTATTTAAATTGAGAAAATACAGATATTAATTTTTCTTGTTAGAAAATACCGAAGAATCGAAGATCAAAATTGATGGATTAAAATTGAAGAACAAATCAAGAGTAAAAATTTTCGAATTACAGAGTTCGGATGGTCCGAAGTATTTCCAAACTATTTTATTGTTCGGAACCAGTTCGGATGCTATGAAGAAGCAGTTCGGGCGATCTGAAGACCCGATCGGACGTTTTGATCTCTTTACGGCGATTGACAAGATTTGTCCGGAGACTTTGCTCGACAAAGGATTTAATGCAACCAATCGGACGGTCCGATATTAAGTTCGGATGATCCGAACAGTGCCACAACCGCAAAAATTTGAATTTGAATCAGTGCAGTTCGGAAGCTCCGGAGACAGGATCGAATGATCTGATATCACCCGTTTCAGCACTATAAATAGAGGCATTCCAAGGCCAAATGAAGACACAACTCAAACATTCATCCTCTCATCCTCTAAAGCACCATTTGAGCGATTCTTCAAGCATTCTAAGCCTATTTCAAAATCCCACAATATATATTTGTGTATCGAGTTGTATAATTGCTTGAAAAATTGTAGTTGTGTATACTCAAGTGTGAAGCCGAGTTTATCGGGTTTTTGTGGCTATCCTTGGAGCCCTTAAGGCCAAGTGTGTTGAGTTGTTGTAAGGCTATCCTTGGAGCCCTCAATGCCAAGAGACGCGGTGATCGTGTTGTCGTTGTATCGGTTACTTGGAGTCATCAAAGCCAATATGAAGTGCTAGTGATACCTTGGTTATTCGACCTTAACCAAGAAGGAGAGACGTAGACGATTTATCATCGAACTTCCATAAACATATCCTCTCATATTTATTGCTTTATTTACTTTCTGTCATTTACTTACCGCATTTATTTTAATTTCCCTAAGTCTTCCGCTTGCGTTTTTACAAAATCATTTTAAATTTCTAAATTTGCCAATAGAACCTAATTCGCCCCCCCCCCCCCCCCCATTAGGTTCTAAAAAGTTGTATCAGAGCCCACTTTTTTTTTTATTTTTCAAAAGGCTCTATGGAAAATCTAGCGAGTGATTATGCTCAAGGGCAATTTACCAATCGTCCTCCTCTTTTCAACGGCATAAATTACGTGTGAGGCCTCGATTGTAATCATCTAATCAAGAATTAAGTTGGAAACCCAAATTAAAAAAAATTAATTGCTGGTGAACAGTGCTCGCTCGATCTTACCGATCGAGCGGCCGAAAATAATCAATGTTCTGCCCAGAATTTTAAGGCCCCCGCTCGATCGGTAATATCTTACCGGTCGAGCGGACACAAAAATGCCCATTTTTTGATTCTGCACAGGTATGCTCTGAACCAAAAAATCAGAGTTTCTCACATACAAATTCAACTCCAAAGTACAACAATTCAAAAGCATAACTCACTCCAACGACATGCATAATTCAATACAAATATAGTTATAGAGTTATACAATACGAGTTATGGAATGGCAAAGCTCCTAAGTATTCGTACTTGAGGATTTTGGGATATCCTGCTTACGTGAAGCAGACAGTGGTAGATAAGTTGGATAGTCGATCCATCTTATGTTATTTTGTGGGGTATCCAAAGAATTCAATCGGATATTATTTCTATCATCCTGCTGAAACAAAGGTGTTTGTTTCAAGGAATGCCACCTTCTTGGAGAAGGAATTCTTATTGGATAAGAAAGGCAAGATGATGGAACTCGAAGAAATTCGAGAAGAACCCGAAATACAAATTAACGATCCTACACCTCAAGAATCATCACAAGACACGCCTATTTCTAGAAGATCCGAGAGGACTTCTAGGCCTCCTGTTAGATACGGTCTTCTTCTTGAAGGGGATCAAAGTGAAGCCGATATTGGATGTGATCCAAGAAACTTCAAGGAAGCAATTTCTGATGCGAATTCTAATTTATGGCTTGAAGCAATGCAGTCGGAAATAGACTCGATGCATTCAAACCAAGTTTGGTCTTTAGTAGATCCTCCTGAAGGAATTGTTCCAATAACATGTAAATGGATTTACAAAAGAAAACTTGGGCCTGATGGCAAGGTGTTGACCTATAAGGCACGATTGGTTGCAAAAGGTTATACTCAAAGACAAGGAGTTGACTATGATGAAACCTTTTCACCAGTCGCAATGTTCAAGTTCATAAGAATCCTAATTTCCATAGCAGCATGGTATGACTATGAGATATGGCAAATTGATGTGAAGACTGCATTTCTTAATGGAAACATTAAGGAAGAAATCTATATGATGCAGCCTGAAGGATTCACCTCCATGGGAAGCGAGCATAAGGTATGCAAGCTTCAGAGATCAATTTATGGTCTAAAACAAGCATCAAGAAGTTGGAACCAGAAATTTGATGAAACAATAAAGGATTTTGGTTTCATCAAGAACCCGGAGGAACCATGCGTGTACAAGAAAGTAGTTAAGGATGCGGTAACATTCTTAGTACTTTATGTTGATGACATCCTACTCATTGGGGATGACGTAGGGATGTTGCAGTAAACAAAGATATGGTTATCAGGTAGATTCTCGATGAAGGATTTGGGTGAGGCATCCTATATTCTAGGGATACAGATCTATAGAGATAGATCTAAGAGAATGATAGGACTCACTCAAGCAACCTACATCGACACTATATTGAAAAGGTTTTCAATGGATGAGTCCAAGAGAGGACATCTACCTATGTGTCATGAAGTTTCTCTATCCAAGTCTATGTATCCCAAGACTGACGAAGAGATAGAGAAAATGACACATATACCATATGCGTCAGCCATAGGTAGTATCATGTATGGGATGATATCTACTAGACCGGATGTGGTCTATGCTCTTAGCGTCACGAGCAGATATCAAGCCAATCCAGGTCAAATGCATTGGAAAGCCGTGAAGGATATTCTTAAGTACTTGAGAAGAACTAAGAATATATTTATGGTTGATGGTGGAAGAGAATTGAAGTTGGAAGGCTACACCGACTCTAGCTTCCAAAGTGACGTAGATGACTCGAAATCAACCTCTGGATTTGTATTCGTGCTCAATGGCGGTGCTGTCTCTTGGAAGAGTTCCAAGCAAGACACCACAGCGGATTCCACCACTGAGGCAGAATACATTGCAGCATCAGCTGATGCTAAAGAGGCGGTTTGGATGAGAAAATTCATCCAAGAGTTGGGTGTGATTCCAGAATCTGTTGGTCCAGTCCCAGTGTACTGCGACAACACTGGTGCCGTTGCTCAGGCAAAGGAACCAAGGTCTCATCAAAGTTCCAAACACATACTGAGAAAATACCACATCATCCGGGAGATCGTGGAAAGAGGAGACATTACAGTTGAGAGAGTGGCCTCTGCAGACAATATCGCTGATCCGCTTACGAAGCCCTTGCCAGGACAATTGTTTGACAAACATCGCGAAGCAATGGGATTACGTAATATGACTAGTTGGCTTTAGGGCAAGTGGGAGATTGAAAGAGTGGGTGCCCAGATAGACAACTTGTGGCTAAGGGCTTTTATGACTCTTTGTGTAAACAATCTTTGTTTAATATAATTTACATTTTATTAATGGCAATGACTTTATCTTTCTTCATATTGTTATATTGTGATATACTATTGTTGTTTTGATAAAGACCTTGAATATACTATAGTGTATGTAAGATGTGGTAGTACATGAGGATGACTATCATGAAACACATCTTATAGTCACTGTATATTCTAAACTGTTCCTAGTCGATTGAGCCGTCCGAAAATAAGGATAAGGATCGCTCGAGTTTGAGACTAGCATTTGCGATGCAGAGTACCACGTTTCATTGGTAGGGAACATAGAGATGTTCGAAGCATGCAAATGGATATTCATTTGATGAATGATCGAACTACCCTATTCGGACTTTTCAAGTGGTTATCACTTATCGAGTGGATAAAGTCCGCGTTTTTTGTTGTACACCATTAGTCCTTATTACTTGAAACATCATTGAGACTCTATATGCTAGTACTGTGCTTTGACTCGTTTACCGACTCTATGGGGGTTATCAGGTGTCGGGATTGGGTACAGTTACGACGCATATAGGAGTCAATGCTTTTGTGTCAAGGATTCACCACATACTTACGAGTGTGGATATCCTATGCGATCTGAGGAGATATTAGTGTGACGAATCTCTGGCCAGAGTACATGATGTGTTTTAGGTTAATGGTTATCCTAGTAACACATGCGATGTCACTAATAGATCTCCAAGATGTTGTGCATAGTTATCGAATCTCGAACGACTCTCGATGCACCAATGGTTGTTGATTCGATCGGGATATTTGGTTGAAGGGACCGTACTGTACGGTAACCAAAATCTACTGGTTCTTGCAGGAACTATCAGTAATACCTAGAGAATCATGGGGTGATGTTGCTAGACGCTCTTACCATGATTCGTTGGGTAAGTCGGAAATTGTTGTTCCGAGTCACAAGGAGTGTGAGCCCACGGCTAGCTGTATTCCTGAACCATTGAGGGTTACACAAGTAATGGATTACTAAAACCCCGTAGAGATAGTTAAATTTAATGAAAGAGAAATTGGATTTCTCAACTAAAGGGAGTGGAATTTCCTAAAATGACATAGTGATGGGCATTTTTGGAAATCACTGAATTCGGATTCAGAAAAATTATCTTTACTCTAAAAAGATGCAGAAATGGTTTCTGTGCACATTGGTGAAATCAGTTTATCAATCGGAGTCACGATGAATTTTATATTAATTTCTATAACAACGGGCTTGGCTTGTTGGGCTTAAGTTATGGATTGTGGGCTTTAAGGAGTTAGAGTCCTGATACAATTATAACTAGAAATTATCTATAAATAGAGGTGTTGGGTTCGAAAATCAAACACTTTGTGTCTTATAATTTTCGAAATTACACTCTAAATATTCTAAGGGTTTTTCGAAATCCTTGTCCCTCCCGGAGAAAATTCAGACTTGTGATTTTTGTGAAAAATTACAATTCTGAATTAACAGATCATATCTGTTTATTCTCTACGCAAAACTTCTGATTGATTTCTAGTGCAGTCAATCAGAGGGTTTCTGTTTTCTGTTCGTGGACCTTATTCCGGTGATTGATCGTGACGCCATCGGTTCCCGGGATATACAAGAAGAGCAGATTAAATTCTGTTGGTGTCCATAATCTCGCTTCGAGATTGGAGGTAAAATATTTAATTAATTATTATTTATTTTACTTGTGTGATATAATCGTTAAACGTTTTGATACCCATGATATGAAATTGTTTCATATCAAAGAAAAATAAATTTTTTAAACTTCCGCTGCACCGGGTATCGATTCAATTGATCTGAACACGGTTTTCCAACACAGTTATCCAAAATAAACTCATTTAAGACAAATTCGAGACGTTACAATTCTCCCCCTCTAAGAATAGATTTCCTCCTCGAAATCAAATCAAATCAATCACATAAGATTAGAATAAAAAATTTGTAGCACCTAAAATCCAATCTACTAAATTGCATGAATTAAATTAAATAAATATTATGATTAATATTTTTAAGTTTTATTGAGTTAAATTCTTTATGTGAATTATGTGTTAATAAAATATTAATTCTTTATTCAAATGATTCTTTTGTACTAACTATTTAATTAATGTTTTAATTGTTTAAGTTTATTTATTTAAATAATTTTATTGCGTAATTTACTTGTTTTAAAGATTTTTAAGATTTAAGATTTGTTTATTTAAGTAATTTTTAAACGTTTAATATTTTCCTATTTAAATTATTTGAATTGTCCAGTTTATTTATTTAAAATATTTAATGTTTATCGATTAGTTATTTAATTTATTTTAAATGTCAAGCTTATTTATTTAAATTTTTTCTATCTGTCCAAATCATTTTAAAAGGTTTCTTATACCGCTTGTGTATTTATTTAAATTATTTTTAAACGTTCGTTTAGTTTGTTTAAATTATTTTCTAATCGCTCTGTTATTATTTAAATATTCCATTAATCCCAGTGACATCAAAATATTTTAAGTGTTAATTTTTAATTCCTAAGATAGTGCCTAAATTCATTTTTTTAATATTTATACTTTTAATTGCTTGAATTTAAATTGCTTAAGTTTCTTTTAAAGTTATAGTTGCTCAATTTATTAAGTTATTTATCTTGAGATACTTGAGTTAGTAATTTCCAGTTTCGGCAAGCGACGATGGTGGACTTTGGCGATAAGTTTCCAAGATTTTTATTTCTAAAATTTTGAAGTGAGAGAAATGAGGAGTTTAGACTAGAAGTTTGATTTTTGAGTTTTCGTGCATCAAAAACCACTTTTATCATTTTCTTGAGTTTATTCTTTAACTTTTTCAAAAGTTAGGATTTTATTAAATCCGAATTAGTAAAAACCTAATTTAAATACCTTGACTTGGAATTTTTAAATTTAAGTATTTTAAAGGTGCAAAGTTGTTGAGGTAAAGTTGTAATACTTAGACTAGCACTTTTACAAGTGTAGTAGCACTTTTAAAATACACCTACACACTACACACTAAAACTTTTAACCTAAAATAAATCATTTGTTTCAAACCCTAGCCCCATTTTTCATGAAGGAGCCCCCACCCCCCACCCCCTCTCATTTCTTTGTTTCCCATCGGCCACCACTCCCCTTCATCTTTTCGGCTGCCGTCGCCCTCCAACACCGCCGCCGTCGCCGAAGGACCACCTTGGAAGGTCCACCTTGGTGTTGTTTTGAAGTTTCAGCCCTCATTCCCTCTTGATTTTGTTTTTTTTTTGTAGCAAAGGTTGAAGGCAAATATAAGCTTTTCTTGGGCTCTCAATCAAGCTATCTATGTTCTTGTGCCTATTGTTTCATTTAATTTTCAAAATGCTTAAGACTTTCAGCATGTTAGGTTCGATTTTTTCATACTTTTCAGCATGGTGATATGTTATTTTCGAAAATTGGTGTATGCATTAAGTTTAAGGGGTTACATGGTAATTGTGATTGGAAATTTGAGGTGTTTTGATTGCTGGTAGCGCTTATCGTGTCACGCCCAAATTACCCGACTCAATCAGATAAATAAAAACATGCAGTAGTGTGAGTAGGGATCGTTCCCATGAGGAAAGGGAAATTTAAAAGTGTTCTTTAGCTTTAGAGTCTGGCGGGGAAGGCTACCTTATCTATGCAGTTGATTTGTCCGCTGAGAGCATTGGGATAGAGAGCATTCCTGTTGTGGTTTAAATTCCAGATGTATTTCCTGATGAGATTCCGGGTTTTCCTCCTGCTAGGGAAGTCGAGTTTGGCATAGAGTTGATGCCGGGTACTTCACCTATTTCTCGAGCACCGTATCGTCTGGCTCCGTCAGAGATGCATGAATTGAAGAATCAGCTACAGGATCTTTTGGACAAGGGGTACATTCGTCCAAGTGTATCTCCTTGGGGAGCTCCTGTTCTTTTTGTAAAGAAAAAGGATGGGTCGATGCGGCTGTGCATTGACTATCGGCAGCTGAATCGAGTCACTGTGAAGAACAAGTATCTGTTGCCTCATATTGATGACTTGTTTGATCAGCTGCAGGGCACGTCAGTTTACTCCAAGATTGACTTGAGATCTGGGTATCATCAGTTGAGAGTCCGTGATCAGGACGTAGCCAAGACTGCATTCCGTACTCGCTATGGGCATTACAAGTTTCTAGTAATGCCATTTGGTTTGACTAATGCGCCGGCTATATTCATGGATCTGATGAACCGTGTTTTCAGGGAGTATTTGGACAAGTTTGTCGTGGTCTTCATTGACGACATCTTGGTGTATTCGCGTAATACGGAAGAGCATGTTTCTCACTTGCGGTTGGTACTGCAGACTCTTTGAGATGAGAAATTGTACGCCAAGCTGAGCAAGTGTGAGTTTTGGATGGATAGAGTGGTCTTTCTTGGCCATATCATATCCAGGAAAGGGATTTCTGTTGATCCAAGCAAGATTGAAGCAGTACATAATTGGTTGCGTCCGACGACAGTTGCTGAGATCCGTAGTTTTCTGGGTCTAGCAGGGTATTATCGTCGCTTCATTCTGAACTTCCCTCAGTTAGCTCGATTGTTGACGCAGCTTACCCGCAAGGGTGTGGATTTCGAGTGGTCCTCCGAGTGTGAGGAAAATTTCTGTGAGCTTCGACGGCGGTTGACTTCTGCGCCGGTGTTGGCATTACCGTCAGGATCTGGAGGGTATGTGGTATACACTGATGCTTCTCTTCAGGGGTTAGGTTGTGTTCTGACTCAGAATGGGCATGTGATCGCATACGCTTCTAGACAGCTGAAGCTTCATGAGGACAACTATCCAGTTCATGATTTGGAGTTAGCAGCCATTGTGTTCGCTTTGAAGATCTGGCGTCATTATCTGTATGGCGAGAAATTTGAGATCTTCACCGACCATAAGAGTCTCAAATATTTGTTCACTCAGGCGGAGTTGAACATGAGGCAGAGACGTTGGATGGACTTGCTTAAGGACTATGATTGCGAAATTAAGTACCATCCGGGAGCTGCTAATCTCACCGCTGATGCTTTGAGTCGCAAGGTGCGACTATCCGCACTTCAGACTTGTTCGATGTCTAGTGCGATCAGTGACTGTTGTACTTCAGGTTATACCTTTAAGCATAAGAAAGGTATGCAGAGTATCCAGATGTTTGCGATATTATCTGAGCCAGCCTTGTATTCGCGGATCCGAGATGCTCAGATGTCTGATTCGAAGACCCAGCGTTTAGCTCGTCTAGCTAATGAGGGTAGCTCGTCTGGATTTCATTATCAGTCAGATGTCTTTCTGTGTTTGTCTGGTAGGCTTGTGATTCCGCAGGATGAAGAGTTGCGAGAGGAGATTTTGTCTCAGGCACATCGCACTAAGTTGAGTATTCATCCTGGGAGCAAAAAGATGTACAAGGATCTACGTACTCGTTTCTGGTGGAAGGGAATGAAACGCAGTGTTTATCAGTTTGTTTCGAGATGTTTGGTGTGTCAACAGGTCAAGGCAGAGCACCGACGACCTGGAGGATTGCTTCACAGTCTACCTATTCCTGAATGGAAATGGGAGTTTATCACAATGGACTTTGTGACCCATTTGCCGGTATCCCCAAGGAACTGTGATGCTATCTGGGTTGTGGTGGACCGACTCACCAAGTCAGCGCATTTCATTGCCTATAGCCGAGAGTACTCTGTGGATCGCATGGCACGGATGTACATTTAGGAGATCGTTCGACTTCATGGAGTTCCTGTGAGCATTGTCAGCGATCGGGACCCCAGGTTCACTTCTAGATTCTGGGGGAGTGTTCAGCGTGCGATGGGTACTACTCTCAGTTTGAGTACTGCCTATCATCCGGAGACTGATGGTCAGTCAGAGCGCACTATCCGTACTTTGGAGGATATGCTTAGAGCGTGCGTCATGGATTTTGGTTCAGCCTGGCAAGATCATTTGTCGTTGATCGAGTTCGCGTACAACAACAGCTATCATACTAGTATTGGGATGGCACCTTTTGAGGCGTTGTACGGGCGACGTTGTCGTACTCCACTCTTCTGAGAAGAAGTGGGGGAGAGACAGGCTGAGGGACCGGAGCTTATCCAGCAGGCGGTAGACATTGTTGATCAGATCAAGAAACGGATTAAGACTGCACAGGATCGTCAGGCCAGCTATGCTAATATCAAGCGTAGGCCTTTGCAGTTCGATGTCGGGGAGAAAGTGTTTCTAAGAGTGTCACCTTTCCGCAAGATTCTCAGATTTGGCCTTAAGGGCAAGTTGCCTCCCAGGTTTATCGGTCCGTTTGAGATCTTGGAAAGCATTGGCGATTTGGCTTATCGACTAGCTTTGCCACCACATCTATCCAGTATTCACGACGTGTTCCACGTATCTCTGTTGCGACGGTATGTGGCGGATGAATCTCATATTCTGCAGCGGTCTGAGGTTCAGGTGGACAAGGATTTGACTTATGTTGAGAAACCTATTCGTATCCTGGATTATAAGGATAAGGTTTTGCGGAACAAAGTCATTCCTTTGGTTTTAGTTCAGTGGCAGCGCCGAGGCACTGAGGAAGCTACTTGGGAGCTTGAGGACAGGATGCGTGAAGACCATCCTGAGTTGTTTTAATTTCATTCTTATGTTGTATTCAGTTGCAAACTCTGTAAACGTTTGATTTGAATAAAGAATGTTTCTGATTTCTATATTACATTCAGTACTTAAGATCTGATTTCGAGGACGAAATATCTTAAGTGGGGGAGAATGTAGTAGCCCAAAACCAAAATCAGTAATTAAGGAATTAATCATAATTACTTGAATAGAGTTCGGAAGCTCCGAAGGTAGGTTCGGAAGTTCCGAACAGGATCGGAAGCTCCGATGCAGGATCGGAAGCTCCGATCATATTACGTCAGGCATGACGTTTGGCTAGATCGGAAGCTCCGATCAGGATCGGAAGCTTCGATCACCCCTATCCGAAGTCAACAAGTGATATTTTGACACATGGCAGATCAGGATCTTCGGAAGCTCCGATGGCAGGATCGGACGTTCCGATCGAGGTTCGGACATTCCGATCGAGGATCGGAAGTTCCGATCGTTGTCTATAAATAGAGGGCCGAGGCTTCATTTCCAATTGCCAATTCCGAGTATTTCCCTCTCCTTTCTAGTCTATTCGAGTTGTTCTAGCCTTCCTAGGCTTGACCCGGCAGTCGGCGAGGCGTTCGGAAGTCATAGCAGAGTTGTGCCCAAGTTTTGGAGGCATCGACATCAAAGGGCTAACGACGGACGAAGGTATAGCTTTTGCTTCCTATAAATATTTAGGAGTATGCAATAGCTTAGTTAAGGCTTTTAGAGCACTATAATGATATTAGTATCATTTGGCAGTGTAGAGCAGACTATAGGCGTGGACCTAAAGTTGGTAGAGCTTGCACTGTTTTGAGGTACGAAAGTACTGTTCGAGATATCCTGACTGAGTATGCATGTATTATGTGACTGCATGGTTTATATGTCATTGATTTATGCTGCATTCATTTGCATACTGAGCTATCTCCTTCGAGATGTCTGTTAGTAGGGTTTTTCCCTATCCTGTTAGTGGTTGGACTTCCATCGACTTGGGTTCGACATATCCACTTGTATTACGGTATGGGAGCCACCTCCTGAAGCGATGGCACAGCGTGCTACATACCAGGGCCCGGTCTGTCTCTGTTATCTGATCCTTGACCTCGAGTTTATAGGGAGTTCACTTTGCATGCATGTATACTCATACTCTCGTGCTGAGCGTTTTATGCTCACGTCTCGTAATCTGTGTTTCTGGACACCTTATTCCATGGGGCAGGTTTGCGATTGGACGAGGCTGGTGGATCCAAGAGGGGCTATGCAGTGGTTGGCCAGCTGGAGCTTCGTCTAGGTTTTATTTCTGTTGTTTTGGGTTGATACAGCTATTCGATATGGTTGTATAATATTTGGATAATTACAGATTCCTTTCCTTGGGATTGTATTTATTTATGGTTTTTGCAAGTTTATTCTGATATCTGTTTTATTAAGTTAATTGCATGCCTAAGTTTTGTTTAGTAGGTGATCCGGGTAAGGGTCACTACAGAAGTTTTATCCACAAAAACTCCTCCACTAGCTGCATCCAGCATAATCCTGTCATGAGGTAACAAACCTTCATAGCAGTGTTGAATTAACAAATTTTCACTTATCTGGTGTTGCGGACAGCTGGCGCATAGTTTCTTGAAACGCTCCAAATACTCATGCAACGACTCTCCCATCTGCTGTTTGATGCCATAAATTTCCTTCCTGATGTTTGCCGCTCTTGAGGCTGGAAAATATTTCTCTAGGAAAACCCTCTTCATTGCATTCCAGGTGGTGATGGAACCAGGAGGTAAATAGTATAGCCAATCCTTTGCAGCACTCTTCAAAGAGAAAGGAAAGGCTCTGAGTTGAATTTGCTCCTCTGTCACTCCATGTGGTTTCATGCTGGTGCATACGACATGGAATTCCATCAAGTGCTTGTGCGGATCCTACCTGCAAGACCATGAAAAGCAGGCAATAAATGTATCGGTCCAGATTTTAATTCAAAAGTAGCATTATTTTCTAGAGTAGGGAAAGTAATGCATAAGGGCTGTTGGTTTGGATCAGGAGTGCCCAATTGTCTCAAGCTCAGATTTGCATTCGCCGCCATCTCTTCCTTAGGCTCTTCAACCTGATTTTTGTCCTCTTGCAATTTCTTTCGAGCTTCTCTCCTTCGCTTAAGTAACATTCTTTCTATCTCTGGGTCGTATGAAAATTCTTCTTCTTCCGAAGATTCGCCTGAAAGCATGAACAAGCCAGAGTAGCACTACGAGGAATAAAAATTAAATAAAATAAAAAAAACAATTACAAAATAAATTTAACACCAATCCCTGGCAGCGGCGCCAAAATTTGGTAGCGCTTATCATGTCACGCCCAAATTACCCGACTCAATCAGATAAATAAAAACATGCATTAGTATGAGTAGGGATCGTTCCCACGAGAAAAGGGAAATTTAAAAGTGTTCTTTAAAATTAAAAAGGGAATTTTGAATTGAGATTAACCACTAAAAATTTAAAAACAATTTATAATAAAATTCTATAACTGTCAAGCAAGATTAAAAATTAAACTAAACAAATCAATAAGAAACAAGACTTGGTATCGGTCAACTACACCCTTGATATTATTCATTCAATCATTGATCACCTGAAAATAATTAATCCTATCAAATATTCACCATTGGAAATTTAATTCATGTTTCACCTTAATTTTAGTTAACTAGACACAAGCGTTCTAAGTTAACCCTTACCCAATAAATTAACCCAATACAAACGATCAGATTTAAATCCACGGTAGCATTCAAACTAGCAAAACTGATAAACCTAGACAACACATACACAAGCGGATGTATTTAGCCTAGTCAATTGATATTCCTAGAATTTAATAAACTCACAAGCGGATGATTATTAATTGTAGTTGCTTCACAAATCAGATAATTCAAACAATTACGGATTTGAATTCCAATTTAGCATTCGATTGTATAATGAAATCCTAAGATGGCCAATCTAAAAAATCTCATACACAAGCATATCAATCAATTCAGAATAACTCTTGATACTTGATAAAACTCAAACATTGAAAATCAAAATCTCATGAATTAATAAATCAAAGGCTTCTGTTACGCCTTAAACGCATACAAATCTCGTGTTATGAGATTAATGTTTTTAATGCATTAACAAGTCTCATAATATTATGTTTTGATGATTACAAAACTCGGTTAATTGTTACTAACCATTTAAAGTGAGATTTTGCAGATTAGAATTTATTGACAAATAAATTGTTGGAAGTTATTTTGAAGCTATACATGTATTTATAAAGTCTTTTATTGCTCATTGAATGGATGGAACATTGTTAAGAGATATGAAAAAAAAGAGAAGAAGAAGCCAAAGTATGGAGCATCAACTTCCGAAAATTACTGGGAATTTTCTAGGCAGTTAAATCCGATCTCCACCGGTCATAATCGTGATGAAGAAGTTTTACATGTGTTGTCCAATTTTGAGAGCAATCCAACGGCTAGATATGGAGTTATGATTTTTCCACAAAAATTGTGCAGTACCTATTTCTGCAGAACTTGTAGTGAAGAATGAAGAATCAACTTCTGAAAATTACTGGACGTGCTTGAGGCATCCAAATAAATCTCCACCAATCAAAATCAATATCAGGATGTTTTCAAACTTATATCAAAATTTCATATCAATCCAACGGCTAGATATGAAGTTATGATTTTTCTACAAAGATTGCATAGTACTTATTTCTGCAGAACATGAAGCAAATTATGAAGATTCAAATTCAGAAATTAACTGGGATTGTTTGAGACATCCACATCACATCTTCACCGATCAGATTCAAATTCAGGATGTTTTACAACCTCTGTCCAAATTTCAGATCAAACCAACGGATGGATATGGAGATATGAATTTTTCAAATTTGTTGCACAGAACAAGTTCGAAAACATGATGAAGTGACTTCCGAAAATTACTGGAAATGTTTGACTCGTTAGAATCAAATCTCCACCGTTTAGATTGAAGATCCAGATGTTTTAAAGCTTCAGATCAATCCAACGGTTAGATTGGAAGATATGAGTTTTCCACAAAATCCGCTCAGTGCTGGGAAAATGTAGGCAGCGGCGCCGAACACTTTTTGTCACTCCTTGACTTCTTACCACACGCTCCAAGCACTCAAATCAGATTCAAAACTTTGCCAACTATAAATAGAGGCCATCCAAGTTCATTTGGAGACATCCCAACTCATATCTTCTCTCCTTTGCAAGCAATTTCTCACTATCAAAGTGTTTGTGTGATATATTTGAGAGTATTTGTAAAAATAGTTTGTGAGTTGGTTGTGCTATTGTTGTAAACACTTGAGTGTGAAGCCAAGTGTGTTATGCTATCGTTGTAAGCACTTGAGTGTGAAGCCAAGTGTTGTGTTGAGGCTATCCTTGGAGCCCTTAAGGCCAAGAGTGTTGAGTTGTATCGGCGCGGTGATCGTGTCAAGTTGTAAGGCTATCCTTGGAGCCATCAAGGCCAAGACGTTCGAAGTGATAGTGGATTCTTGGTTAATCGACTTAACCAAGAAGGGGAGACGTAGACGATTTATCGTCGAACTTCCATAAACATCTCTTATCCCTTTTACTGCTTTATTTATATTACGCACTTATTATTTGATTGCTTAAGTCTTCCGCTTGCATACTTACATAATCGCATTAAATTGCTAAAGTTGCCAATAGAACCTAAATCCCCCCCCCCCCATTAGGTTCTAACAGCTTCGTCTCCCTCAACCAAGTACTAGAGTTTAGCAAACAATAGTCATGAATTTTCTACAAAAATTCATGAGAGAAAATAAAATTAAGAAAAGATAGATGAAAACCTAGCCTTCAGAGAGAGTTCTTCCCGTTCTAAGCGTGTAGAATCCTATGAAATTCTCTCCAAAATGGAATTAAAAGTCTAATAAAAGTCTAGAGCCTTAATTAAAAGAGTTTCCAAAATTACAAATTTCTTCCCGCAACAGACCCGCGCGCTCGATCCTGGAATAATGCGCGATCGAGCGCGCGATACTGGGCAACTTTCTGCCTTGAAAATTCCTTGGGTGCGCTCGATCCGGGAAGAATGTGCAATCGAGCGGGCGATTTGAGGCAACCTACTATCTTGAAAATATCATGACCGCGCTCGATCTGGAAAAATGCCAGGATCGAGTGCTTCTGTGATGAAAATTCTGAAGTTCATGCCCTATATGAGGATTTTTGAAAATTCTTTAGTTCATGCCCTATATATTTCGAATTTACATGATTTTATGGCTGTGTTGGATGTATGATTGGTGCATTGTGTTGTTTGGCAATTGGTTTCATTGATTGATCAAGAATCAAGACACGTTTGGTGCATGATCTTGATATTTTCAAATTGTGGAGTGGGAGTGTGGTTGAGGGTCGCCTAGGTGTTTGTGTTAAGTCCTAAGAGATGTTAATAAGTGTGTTTGATGGTTTGGAATGAGGTAGAGTTAAGGAAAAAGGGTATGGAATTGATTCCTCAAGGTAGAAGTGAAGTAGGGTGATGGTTTCATTGGGTAGGGGCTACTGATTTCGGGACAGGGGAGGTATCAAATCAGGTCTGGTAGTGTCTTGGGCTGTTTCTAGGTCAAGGTTAAGATGTTATGGCCGCGTCGGTATAAATTGGGCTCGTTTCGATTAATTTTTGGATAAGTTAATGGTCTTTTAAGTTTAAGGTGTTGGTGCAGAATTTTGTAGAGTCTAAGGGACTGTCCGGAAATGCTTTTGTTTGGGATGCTTGGGATGTCATTGGGGGTTAAAATATGATCCTAGGGTTAGTTTGAAGTGTTTATCAAGTGTCGGTTCAAGCGGGACGGGTTTTGGTTAAGGTATGATAGAGTTAAGAGTTTTACGGTTTGGTTGCTCGGTTTAAGTCAAGTTTGAGAAAATTGATGAATAAGTTGGGATTTTAGCTTAGGGGCAGCCACTCACCCACCTTGCACCCACATTTTTGAGTTGAGTTGAGGTTCTTAAAGTTGCATATTCGTGTGCGTGAGCATCGTCTTTGAGCCAAGCAATATTTTCAAAGGAAGTCGCTTCAATTCTTGCATGCAAAGTATTTTGAGTCGAGTCAAAGAAGGAAAGAAAAATATTTTTGAACAAAGTGAGTTGATTGTGACTGGACAGGGCAATGTGGGTTGGGGGATGCCTCTGGGGGATGCCTCACTCACTTTCCATAGACGTGTAGTAAGCGGATGGGAGACATCCCAGCTCCCCTACCAAAAGAGACGTGTAGTAAGCGGCCGGGTTCATCTCGGCTCCCCTAACAAAAATAAATTAAAGGGGCAAACGCGTCGGGAGAAATCTCGGCGTCTTACCGGCATAGTGCACTGCAGCCATGATCATGATCAAAACTTGAGTCACAATCCAACGATCTATGTTCTAAAGCAAAAGTTAAAGTAAAGTTTCAAGTATCAGTTGACTCGTCTTAATTTATTCAGTTTTATGACATGCATGAGTTACAGTTAAGTCAAGAAAGTTCAAAGTCTCATAGCGTGAGTTCATCCTTGCATGTTGTCTCATCCCCTTGTTTCATGCATATTTACAGTTTAAGTTTCTAAGTATATTATGTACAGTATTTTGAGTATTGCTTCAAGTATTTTTAACCCTTGTTATATCTCAGTTTATACTTGCTGAGTCTTTAGACTCACTACACTTGATTGTTTGCAGGTGAGGAGTTGTACCTAGGGACGGAGGTGCAGGATCCACTGGTTTGAGGCCGCCGGTTGTACAAAGCCCAATGACCGTCGCTACTTCTTTTTATGTTCCGCATTAAACATTGAATGTAATAAAGATTATGTGTTTGAGTATTTTAAGTATTAGCCAGGATGTATTTTTCCTGTGCTTAAGTTTGAGTCGTAAAACTTGTTATTGCTATTATTGCAACTGTGTGGGATTGCCTTTCATTTGTACTTTATGTTTATCGCAGTTTGAATCTTCTATTGGTCGATCTTTTCCTTTGTTTTGAATTGTTGTTTGTGACATGGTGACTTTGTTTACTTTCAAACAAGTCATGGCAAAAATTTTAAAAATCCGTATTTTCTTTTATTATTTTAAACTTAGAAGTTAGGGTCGTTTCAGTTGGTATCAGAGCATGATCTTGGTTTGGGCTGAGCCTACTGCCAGCTACCGAAACTCAAGGGATCTCTCCTCAAAGTCTGTAAGTTTTAAGGAATTTTATATGTTAGACGTATTTGAGACTATTACTTTAAATGTTTTGATGTCATCATTTTTAAAATATTTTCAAACTAGATGATTAATTTATTTGAATGTGTAGCTCAATGTTTTTATTTTTTAAAGTTTCTTTTAGTAGTTTAAAGTGTACCATTCAAATGTTTATTTTCATAGCATGGGGTTTCAAGTCAAACGGAGATGGTGTATCAATATTCCTTCCAGTTTTGGACAGTATGCGGTTGTTGTTTGAGTTATTATGTAGTACTATTAATTTTGATAAGAATGTAGGAGTTTTTTGGGAAATATTAAACCTGGGTATTATGAGATTTTAATTGTATGCTATTATTGTAAGTTGTTTTCTAATATTAGATTTTAGTCGGATGCAACTAAGTGTATAGTTGCTTAGGAATTGATAGACGGGTGTTTTGTCAGTTAATTTAAGTGATTGAAACTCGTGTGAAGACTTGGGATACATACTTTGTTTTATATTATTATGGATATTTTGAGTTTTCTTTTGTTATTTGGGAAAATATGAATTTTGGGAAATATTGAGTCGGTTACTATTAGCCTTTCAATTATGAGAACTATTATTCCGATCATTATTTCCTTGTTCTTCATTTATGTTTGTATCCATTGTAGCATATACTTCTAAGTATCTGAAATTTCTTTGCACTTTCTTTGAGCATTTATGGATTCGTATGACATTAATCAGCGTTGAATTCTGCCACGTTGGCATTGGTTGAACTTCTTAGTTAAATCTTGTTAATGTTTCATACCTATGGAAATTTTTCCTTTGGTTCTCGAGCCACATGTTGATGTGAGTAAGATTCACTTTTTTTTTTTGGTAATCAACTCATGTTGTCTGGCTGGCATCTGATTTTATTTTGAGATCGTTTTTTTTCCTGATTATTGACTTGTGTGTACTTCTCTCGACTGTAGTCACACTGACTGTCTTAATTGTGCTTTGATTGTTGAGCATGATTTCATTACCCATGGATGAATGGTCACGAGATTTGTATCTTGTTGGCTCATATTCAATATTCGTGGAGCCTCCATTATTATTCATTCGTCCCTAGAATTGAATTATGAGTGAGTTGTTTTTACTTATCTAGATTTGTATTTTCAGCTCGTTTGTTTGTAATTCTTGCATTGTTTCATTTCATATCGAGCAACATTACCTGTATGTTTGTTTCATTTCATGATCCATCATGATGAGGATTTTGGGTGGGTCAGAGTTTCAATTACCAATTAGATTTATTGTGTAGAAAATTGCTTGTAACCGCTTGGTAAATATTTAGACCGTTGGAATTTAGCATTAGTACTAGATAAAATCCTAAGATATTATTGTGATCCGAGGAATGTTGACTAGTAGTTATAACTAGTCCTAGCGAGAAGATTGCTAGTTAGTGAATTAGTTGAATGTGTTGTTTCATTTTAAATAGGATCGTTGAGAGTAAACAGATGATTTTAGTAAGCTGAATGGCTGGTCAGTCACGAGATAGGGAAATAGAGTGGTCCCTAGAGACTTTTGAGTACTTTATATTAGCGTCTAAGATTTTGTGATTGTCGACCGGTAAGAGTAGTGCACCAACTATTGGTACAGAAGGATGAATAGAATATTCAGGTAGCTTTCCTAGATAAGCTGTAAATTTATTTATCGGTGAAATACTAAGGTACTGGAGGATCAATTAGAAAGCCTTTACGATCAGGTTACAAACCCTTCGAGGTGTCCAGTTGTATACTAAGTTTTTGAAATATAAATTCTGGTTGTACATATAATAATTTGGGAATCTTTGGATTTTCAGACTTGCTTTCTAGTTGAACTGGGGATTTGAGATATTTCCTCCGGAGATATGTACGAATTGTTTGGTACTTAAAGACCATCTAATCCAATAAGTGGATAATAGCTCGTGGTATATTTTGACTTGAAGAGTAAGTAAGGAATTACTTAGTCAATGCATCTGAGTTTGAGAAAGGTGGTTAAATCCATTGGGAAATTTTAACTAAGAAATTCAACTTTTGGTAGAATTAAGAATGACCAAGAGGCGAAAGTATAAATTGGTGATTGGATAATTTGGATCTGTTTAGTCCCCTATTTGGATTCTATATGTTATCGGTTAATACCTTGGGACTGAACAACAGTGGAATTTTATGGTTATATTTTCTTATCAAGGGTTAGATTAGGTTTGTTTATAGAATTTGGTCAATCAATCCTAAGTTGAGAAGAACCATTCGTCCCACTTGAAGGTTAGCCAAGCTAGAGTCGTTGTTTAAGAAAATTTTAATCATCCTTAGAAGCGTTGAGAGTTGTAGTAACTAATAAGGGATTGAGCATAGTCCGTGATCATTAAGCGTAGAAATGCTAATAAGTGTCAAAGATCTTTATAATTTCTAATTGGTTAATAAGTTGTCCTTGAAGGTATCGTTGCACTGTAATACTATCGATTTGGGATGTAGGGAAATTAACTCTGTTTGTCGGTCTTTATGCAAATGTTGAGGAGATTAGTAATTTATCGTTGGATATGCCGCAGATTTTTTAGCAATACATGATGAGTTCCATGTGTCGATGTTGTGGAAGTATGAGTCGGATCCATCTTGTATCTTGAGGGCAGTTGAGGTAGATGTGTGTAGTTCCCTTAGCTATTCTATTTAGATAAGTTTAGTATTTAGTTGTTAAGTATTTTGAGGACTTGTAAATTTCTTAAGAGCTCGAGTCGTATATTATATGAGTTAATTTTAATCGTTAAATAGACAATAAGCATAGTTTCATTGTTAGAAAGCTTTTAAGTTATGAGTAAGGTCGACATAAATTATTTATTGGATTTATGGATATTTATTGATTGACATTGCGATCCAAGATTTAAGGTTATCAAACTAAGGCAGGTATCTGATATTTTAGGAGTTTAGAAGGCGAATTGAAAACTCTTAAAGTCACCTGTAATTAAAAATTTCTCGTAAGCTACTACCATTGGGGATAAATAGGAATTTGCAAATTTATTTTACAGTAGGAGTTAGTTAGTTCCTTGCTTGGTAGGTGTTGATAAACATCAGAAAGCGCATCAAAAGCTTATTAACGCCGACTCGTGTAGGTACTAGGTAAGAGTAGTTAGTATCGATCTGGTCTAATGTATCTGGATCTAGTTAGTAAGTTTAAATTTCGAGGACGAAATTCCATTTAAGGGGAAAGAAATTGTAGCACCTAAAATCCAATCTACTAAATTGCGTGCATTAAATTAAATAAATATTATGATTATTATTTTTAAGTTTTATTGATTTAAATTCTTTATGTGAATTATGTGTTAATAAAATATTAATTATTTATTCAAATAATTCTTTTGTACTAACTATTTAATTAATGTTTTTATTGTTTAAGTTTATTTATTTAAATGATTTTATTGCGCAATTTACTTGTTTTAATGATTTTTAATATTTAAGATTTTTTTATTTAAGTAATTTTTAAACGTTTAATATTTTCCTATTTAAATGATTTGAATTGTCCAGTTTATTTATTTAAAATAATTAAAGTTTATCGTTTAGTTATTTAAATTATTTTAAATGTCTAGCTTATTTATTTAAATTCTTTTATCTTTACAAATCATTTTAAAATGTTTCTTATACCCCTTGTGTATTTATTTAAATTATTTTTAAACGTTTGTTTAGTTTGTTTAAATTATTTTCTAATCGCTCTGTTATTATTTAAATATTCCATTAATCCCAATGACATCAAAATATTTTAAGTGTTGATTTTTAATTCCTAAGATAGTGCCTAAATTCATTTTTTATATTTATTCTTTTAATTACTTGAAGTTAAATTGCTTAAGTTTCTTTTAAAGTTATAGTTGCTCAATTTATTAAGTTATTTATCTTGAGATACTTGAGTTAGTAATTTCCAGTTCCGGCAAGCGACGATGGTTGACTTTGGCAATAAGTTTCCAAGATTTTTTTTCCTAAAATTTTGAAGTGAGAGATATGAGGAGTTTAGACTAGAAGTTTGAATTTTGAGTTTCCGGGCATCAAAAACCACTTTTATCATTTTCTTGAGTTTATTCTTTAACTTTTTCAAAAGTTAGGATTTTATTAAATCCGGATTAGTAAAAACCCATTTTTAATACCTTGACCTGGAATTTTTAAATTTAAGTATTTTAAAGGTGCAAAGTTGTTGAGGTAAAGTTGTAATACTTAGACTAGCACTTTTACAAGTGTAGTAGCACTTTTAAAATACACCTACACACTACACACTAAAACTTTTAACCTAAAATAAATCATTTGTTTCAAACTCTAGCCCCATTTTTCATGAAGGCGCCCCCCCCCCCCCCCCCCCCCCAATCTCATTTCTTTGTTTCCCATCGACCACCACTCCCCTTTTCGGTTGCCGTCGCCGAAGGACCGCCTTGGAAGGTCTACCTTGGTGTTGGTTCGATGTTTCAGCCCTCATTCCCTCTTGATTTCGTTTTTTTTTTTGTAGCAAAGGTTGAAGGCATGTATAAGCTTTTCTTGGGCTCTCAATCAAGCTATCAATGTTCTTGTGCCTATTTTTTCATTAAATTTTCTAAATGCTTAAGAATTTCAGGATGTTAGGTTCGATTTTTTTCATACTTTTCAGCATGGTGATATGTTATTTTCGAAAATTGGTGTATGTATTAAGTTTAAGGGGTTACATGGTGATTGTGATTGGAAAGTTGAGGTGTTTTGATTGCTTATGAGGATTTTTGAAAATTAAGAAGTTATTTCCCTATATATTTCGAATTTACATGATGTTAGGGCTGTGTTGGATGTATTATTGGTGCATTGTGTTGTTTGGAAATTGGTTTCATTGATTGATCAAGAATCAAGACACATTTGGTGCATGATCTTGATATTTTCAAATTGTGGAGCGGGAGTGTGGTTGAGGGTTGCCTAGGTGTTTGTGTTAAGTCCTAAGAGATGTTAATAAGTGTGTTTGATGGTTTGGAATGAGGTACAGTTAAGGAAAAATGGTATGGAGTTGATTCCTCAAGGTAGAAGTGAAGTAGGGTGATGGTTTCATTGGGCAGGGGCTACTTATTTAGGGACAATGGAGGTACCAAATCAGGTATGGGAGTGTCTTGGGATGGTTCTAGGTCAAGGTTAAGATGTTGTGGCCGCGTCGGTATAAATTGGGCTCGTTTAGGTTAATTTTTGGATAAGTTAATGGTCTTTTAAGTTTAAGGTGTTGGTGCAGAATTTTGTAGAGTCTAAGGGGCTGTCCGGAAACGATTTTTGTTTGGGATGCTTGGGATGTCGTTGGGGGTTACAATCTGGTCCTAGGGTTAGTTTGAAGTGTTTATAAAGTTTCGGTTCAAGCGGGACGGGTTTTGGTTAAGGTATGATAGAGTTAAGAGTTTTATGGTTTGGTTGCTCGGTTTAAGTCAAGTTTGAGGAAATTGATTTATAAGTTGGGCTTTTAGCTTAGGGGCATAGTGCGCCGGCGTTAATTGAAGCTAAGAGAAGAGGTTGGGAGACATTTGTTAGAAGTCCACCAGATGCTGTTATATCATTGATTCATGAGTTTTATGCAAATTTGATGGTCAAAGACGTGAATCTGAAAGTTCGAGTTCGAGGGAAATTGGTGCCTTTTGATAAGAGTACAATTAACAGTCTCTATGAAATGCCGGATTTGGACATTTCAGATGATGAGTATAAGGTATTTAAGAATGAGTCATATCCAGAGAATATTGTAATTCAGACTTTGTGTCATGATGGGGCGGAATGGAAGAGGAATGCAAAGGATGAAGCTGTTACATTTCCATCCATCTTTCTTAGAAGAGAAGCGAATAATTGGCATGAGTTTGTGGCTGCCAGAATTTTGCCATCTGGGCATACATCTGATGTGACTAAGGTTAGAGCTGGTCTTGTGTACTGCATTGTCACTGGAAAATCTGTTGATACTGGGAGGGTGATTCAGGAGTCTATTATTGCTACAGTTAGGGGTTCCTCGACTATCAGTTTACCCCACTCTTCTTTGATTACTCAACTTTATCGGTTAGCTGGTGTTGTGTGGGATGATACGGAGCAGATTCTTCCAATTCGAGGTCCTATAAGAATTACTGGTGCATTGATACGGGACAAGAAGAAGAAAGCAGCCAGTACTTCTGAACAGGCAGCTGAACCACCGCAACCCTCGGAGCCACTACCACACTTTGAGCCAGCACCTTCCCATTTGGAAGGACCTATGTCACTACCGACGCATCCGGCCACTGAGTATTCTACTCGTGATGATTCTACGGCCGTGCTTACTCAGATGAAGAAGCAGTGGAAGATGATGCGAGCACATATGACATATATGCATGACTTCACTGCCGCTCTCGCCCAGAATTATCCGCCCACTGTTGTGCCTTATCCAGCTCCTCCGCAGTGGTCTTCGGATGATACTGCTGCTTCTACACCTTCTTTCCATGGAGATGATGATGATGACGCCGAGTCCTAATGCTCGGTGTCGAAGGTATGAGTCCCTTGTTCTTTTTATTGTTTTTAATCATTAGGGACAATGATTACATTAAGTTTGGGGGGGTGAATCAATGTTTGATTTAGTTGTTTGGTTGAAAGTTGAGTTTTGAATTTCATAGATAAAATTTTTGTTGAGTTTAGTTGTTTTTGGTTGAGTTGAGTTGAATTTAAAAGAAGTTGAGAAATAATGGATGCATGGCTAATGAAAAATATTTTTGTGCTATAACTGAAATCCATGATTGTCTACCTATCTGACAAATATTTTTGAAAATATGGAACCAATTAGATGAACAATTTCCTATATACTCTGTGATTAATACTTGAATCTGATTTTTGAGATATACAGACATAGATATGATTGAGGCATTGTTTGAAATTTTTGGGCCTAATTTTCATTGAATTTATCTTTAGATGCCTATTTGATCCTACACTTGTATATTAGTACATTGAGGTACGAGAAAATCTGAATTTTTTGTGAAAATCATCGTTAACTACTGATGATTATTTTTTCTGCACTGATTGAGATTTGTATGATTTAATTGTGGATTGAGACTTGTCTAGAACTAGTTCGAACACTCTTCGAGGCGAAATACGGGAAAAACTGAGATTAGGAATGATTTAGGCAATTTTTCTGAATTCGTTTGAGCCTTTCAAGCTACCTATTAATATGTTATCCCTAGTACCTTGTTGAACTTTATTGAAAATCGAATGGCATGCGTGTAAACGTGTGATTAAACCCCCATTCGTCATTATTTCAAGGTCCTACATTGACTACCTGAATAGCCTATACACTATTTCCTACCTTTAAGGGAGTAATTTGAATGCTAAAATATTTATGCTCCTAGTTTTATTTGTGAGAAAAAGGATTGGTGTGGTGGATGAATTGAAAAGATGAAAAGAGGTAGTAGAAAAAAAAAAGTTGAAATTGTTGGGAAAAATAGAAAAAAGTTGTGAAAAAGAAGAGAACGTGAAAAAGTTGAAAAATCAATGAAGTGAATTGAAATAGAAGTGAATTGTGAAAGAAAAGGAGTTGAAATTAGAATTAGAGCATGAATATGAATTACTCCTTAATTTGAATTCTTATCCTTCGTTTGTAGCCATGAGCCAGGTCTTACATTATAAGCTGAATAAGTCCTAGTGACCGAGTCTCAGTTGCCCAATATAATAGTGGAGAAGAGTTGCGAGAATTTAGCCTATGGACTGTTGATTGATGCTTTTAATGATTATGAATTTTGATCTAAACACTTACACGTTTATTCGTTGCATTTACCTATTTGTGATTGTTTTTGATTTATATCCTATTTTTGATCCTATTGCTACCTTGAAAAAACCTCATGATCTATGAATGTTTGAATTGAATTCGGATGAAGGTGTTTTGAAACGTGAGTTGCGGAGATTGTGAGTTTATGCGGATATTTTGTTCTGGCTGAAACTTTCAAGTGTTAGTAGGTTGGATATGATTGGATTTGATATTTTTGAAATCATTGTTTATGATATTGCTCCATAATATTTCTTGACTATTCTTGTTGGTTTTTGAGAGAATGAGTTTTTGGAATATAATAATTTTGCTAGGGACTAGCAAAAGTCTAAGTTTGGGGGTATTTGATAAGTGTATTTTATACACTTAATTTATATATGATTTAATTGTTAAATATTTGTTTCGAGCAGATTTATGTGGGTATTTTGTTGTTTTTGTGTTTACAGTGAATTATGGAATTTTGTGGAGAAAAGAATAATTATTGAATTTATTTGGAGAAATAAATTAAAGAGAAAAGAATTGAGAAAGTTGAGAAGAAAATAGAAGAAACGTACAGAAGATAAGAAGAGAAAGAATGAACAGTGTTGGGTTTCTTATTGGGCTTTAAAAGTCAGCGCTTTATTTAGCGCTAATGAGGAGAGGAAGAAAAGCTAACGCGCATAATTGAAGATTTGAAAATTCGAGTTGAAGGCGCGCCCGCGCCGTTCTTAGAGCGCTCTCTGTAGCTGTTTGGAAAGTTTTATTATTTCGGATAATTTTTATGGGCTTGTTTTTGTGGGCTTTTGTTGAGAGATATAAAAGAGATTCTTTGTCAGACAACTTGGGGGGAGCCCCCACAATATTTTACACGCACATCAGAGAATTGATCGTGATTTGCTGAGAAGATTTCTGAAGCTTAACTTGAACAACGAAGACGGAGTTTGATAGTCCGGACACGGCATCGACGACGGATTTATTTCTTATCTTTTATTTAATTCTGAACAAGTTTGGATTTATTATTTATTGTTTTCAGAATTTTATTATGAACTAATTTTTATAGTCTAGAGGTCGGATGGAACCTGGTGTAGACGCTTTCATGAATTTTTATTTTATTGAATTGAGTTTCTTCTAGATTAATTGTTTTTTCTAGAATTGATTTTCGTTTCAATTATCTGATCAATAATTGATTTGTTATATTTATTTGAAATCATTGCTCGGAAGAGGGGATTTTGAATAGGACATTAGAAAATACACTGCTAATTATTTATACAGCTCGGGAGAGTGTATGATTTTAACAGAGCTTTTAAAAAAAGAACATTGGTTTGTGATAGATCACTACGATAAATTCTTAATAGGGATATTGGAATTTAATTGTAGTTGATAAACATTATTTGTTGCTCGGGAGAGGGAAATAATATACGTAAGTGTTCTTGGCTATTAATCGATTGGAATTCATGAAGATTAATTAATTAGGATTGATTGTTGTTGAAACCAGGTGAATTCTATACCTCTAGACCATTTTTCTCTGATTGATTTTTAATCTGAAAGTTGTGTGCGTGATTTTAAATCATCTGGTTATTTATTTTATTGCAAAATTCTCAAAGTTTGATTTTCTAGATAAAGTTTAGACTATTTTAATTACAAGTACTAAATATTTTCATTTTACTCCCTGTGGGATCGATATCTGAATTATTCACTATATTAAAACTTGACACTCGTACACTTGCGAGGAAATTTCACAACACATATCAAGTAAAGTTCATTCTCGAAATTCGATTCATCTTCTCTAACTATTCTTCCAATTCAAGAATAATATGTTGTACCTTTACCTCAAAAAGTACTCAAAGTCTTCTGATTATCTGTATTACAATTTAATAGTAAACCCAATGTTTCAATCTGAAACATTATTTCGTGGCTTACTGTTCTTATTGCAACGAATCTAATCACAATTCAGTGATTTGATCATACAGACAGATCATCGTATACAGTAATTTCAATAAATCTGTTCATAACTACCACCTGTTTACCTCATCTATACTATTTCATCATGGTAGTTTCGCAAAATATTCTTTCAAATCATAATTTCATTTCAATTTCTGGAGTTTCTAAACTATCACTGAACTCATCTGGTCAACGATTTTCAACTTCATCAGAAACTCTCTATACGTTTAACTTCAAAAACGTACTAATTCTGTTACTTCTCTTTGTTTTATCTTCTGATAAAACAATTATTGAAAGAATCTTAAATTCATTGTTGTGCATTTTCTTCAAAATCTGATATTTTTTTTCGGAAATATCAAGCACAATCAGATAATCAATCATAATAGAATTCATTCATTCTGATCTGAGGCTTCAATTCATATCTCAATCTGGCATTCTTTACTGAATTCTCATTGCTTCAGTGTACTTTTTGTGTTTCTTTCATATTCTGAACAGTTTTGGCTTACCTCCAATCGATAATCATTCTGATTGGTGATATATTCGTCTGAATATTCAAACCATAATACACAGAAATCTGGAATCAATTCATCAGATGCCTATTTCATTCCTCATTTCTATCTCCAAATACCGACAATTCATATCATCTAACCCAAACATCATGGATCATATTCAAATTCTTCTATCAGTTACGAGCCAACAATCTTAAAATACGCTGAAATATCATCAAATGATCAATAATTCTCAAAATCAAAAGAAATAAATCAAGATTGAGAAAATCCCTCAATCAAGGTCATCCAAAAACCAAAACTTCTGGATAACAAACTCTGCACAGTGAAAACAACTCACTTGCATCTCATAACTCCGAATGAGTGAATAATTCAGGCGCCATGAATACTCAATATCAAATATTTCAAGAATCATATCTCCATTAATGTATCGATTCGGCATAATTAAAGAAAAGACTCAATTGCAACTGATTTTCATACTATCATCTAGCTTATAACCTCTAAACCCGTATTCAAGTCATAAACTCATCAATTCGCTATTCAATTCCAGTTCACAACTTAAACTACAGTCGACAATCTTACTGGAACATATCTATAATCTCTACTCATTGGCATAACTACCAATACTGGTTTAGATCTTGAACATATCTAGTGCATAGAATAACTTATTTCGGAACATTTCCGTAATCGAACATCATATACACTTAACCAAAATCAAAGAATCTTAATTCGAGATTCCATCACTATCATCATATTCATATGCACATCATGTTCTTGTTGATCTAATTCAATCGTTTCTTCTATTCATCAATTCTATTTCAGTTCTCCTTTGATCAGACTATTCATACTTCTTCTCAATAACTCGAGTTCTGATCAAGAATCAATTCTACTTCATTTTCACGGAATACATGCTTCCAATCAACTCAGATATTCAGGTAACATGTACTTCGTATAACATAAAGCATACTAATTGGTTAAATCACAAAATCAAGTGATTCAATAATCTGAAACTATCACTAATCAGTACTTGGTTACAGTATCATCATCTATCATGCATCATAACCAAATCTTTCACATATGAACAACATCATATTCAATTTCATTTCATCGAAGTAATAGTTTCATTCTTCAACTCAATTCAAAAATTCTCTTTTCTGATACAGAGGTGATCTTATAATAAGCTTTCAGCTATCATATATCTATTGCACCAATAATAAACAGGTCAAAACAAAATAAATCTGTTACCTGAAAGTTCATTCTCAGGTGCAATTTCATTCTGATCCTCTGTACACTTCTGGAACTGTTTTTCATTTTGAATCTTCTTAAAATCTATGTTTCTTCGAACAGATTCTTGCATATCTGCCTAAACTGTCATTACACTGATTGGTAGAATATCTTCCTCCACAATGAGTGCAATAATCTCTAACATCTTATGTATTCAGAACTAGACTAATCTGTTTCAGTTCGCTAGAGTTAGAGAATTAACTTCCTATCTGCTTTGGAATTAGAAATTGTAACTAAAGTTGTGTTTATCTCACACACTGTAGCATATCTACAATTTCATTCATTCTGCCTTGTCGTTCAACTTCAGTTCTATTCGACAAGGCTATGTCATTCATACAATATGTGGGGACCTCGGGTGCTAATCTCATCTTATAGGGCGATTAATAACAAGATATATTCAATTAGAATATTAATCTGCTTAAAAATCAAATAAATAATACAGGACATTTGGCGACGCAAAACCTTACATTTGGCGACGCAAAAATGCGTCGTGAAAAGATCGAATTTATTATTATTTTTTTTTAGATAACCCTTGACGCGCGGGCGTGCCTCCTTAGGCGCGGGCGCGCCTAGGGCTCGGACCAAGGCACCCAAAGTGCCTTGGTTAGGCGCGGCCGCGCCTCTGGGCTGGGCGGGCGCGCCTGGCCCACTGATTTGCCTTCCAAACAGTTGAAAAATGATGTCTTTGTCCCTGTTTTGATCCTCATACATTGACAAACATATATAGCATGAATTTAACATCAAAATCTAGATGAAAACATGCAAATCCATGAACTAACCAAGTAACTAAACAAGGAACTTGACATACAACCATAAGATCTTACATACTCTTGTTCTTGACAACATATATATCTATATGCTCAAATGTTCTTATTCTTTCCATTCATACAAGTTTTTATATGCAAGTGTTTATAACAAAACATAGACAAGATCTAAATACAAAGGTTGACATCAACTCTACTGCATAAACCCGAGTTCACCACATGCTACTCTTGCTCTCGTTCTTCTTACAACCTTCTTTGTCCTGTGCTCGCCCCATCTATTCCCATGCACACATACAAACATAGAAATAGCCGGATATCTCCGGTGAGAATTGAATCCCAGTATAAAACAACTATATCATGCATATCATAGAGTTTAAAGAAATACTCACATAAACATCTCAACAAGAGTTAAACCAAGCTAGTGCAATGCATGATTTAAAAATTTGCTATCAAGTTCTATATCGGTTCTTGGGATCCCGGGGAAGAAGAACACAACAAATCTCCCACCTACTCTCCCTTTCGGGGTGGCGTTGAACTCTTTTCCTGGACTTTGAAACACTATATCGGGTTTCTAGCAATAGGAGTCGATCTATCTCCTATGCTCCTCGATATATATCCAAACGTCCAAATTATTTTGGCGAATCTACCATTAAAATTGCAAGGATTGTTGGCTCAATATGAATGCATCAAAATCTAGAAGCATAAGACTAAAAGCCAACTAATAACAAGTTAAATCAAACAAGCAAGTAAGTGTGCAAATACAACACATATAAGCACATAGTATGTGGTTTTGAAAAGGGCATTCAAGGAAACCTCTTGAATATTCAAAGCCCTTATTCTAAGGTTGTCTTATACCTTTCAAACTTGGTTTCAAAGATCTTCAAATCTGATCTAGTTGCACAACAAAACCTCAATCAAAATCTGCTCAACAAACTAAGTCTTGGAAGCTAATCTTCAAAGCAAACCTTGAACTATGCTATTCCGGTTTCGCCGTTGAATTCCCGAGTTCGATGACCTTCAAAACCAATCTGAAAATAGAGCATATCAAGCTAATTATATCAGCAAGAACTTACATAATACTCAGCTCAAACAATCTAGACTCAACTTGATCATTTTTCAAACCGACGGCGTAACGGTACGAAATCGGTAACCAAGACTAAAATCTAACCAATCTATCAATCAAACCAACTTCATATACATGATATACCAGCAAACATACATCAATATACCAGCATATCAGCAGCTATAGTTTTGAAATACATGCTGTAAAATTCACAAGAAATACAAACGGCATCCAATCTTCGACCCGATTGCGATAATACAACACATAGAAGCTCAAGAACACATATCTAACATCAAATTCTGAGTTCTGTATCATCTCAATTTCGAAATATGCTGGATCATAAAGATACTTACACCAAATCGAAGCTCGTCTTTCAAGGATCACGGAACTATGCCCGGAATTTAATTCGATCAGATGGATCTTGAGATATTGAAGATTTAAGATGAAATTTCAAAGAATAAAATGGAAGCTCTCGGTTCTTGGCTGAAGAAAATTGTTGAAATCTGATATGTGTAAGTATATGCACGTACAAGCTCAATTAAAAGCCAAGTGTCCCACTCAAAATCTAAAAATTGCACTTTGGCCCCTCACTTCTTCACTAGTTGCAATTTGACCCTTGAAACTTCTTTTTAATTCAATTTCAATCCTAAATAATTTAAGAATATTAGAATTTAAATCTAAACTCCAAAAATTCTCAAATTAAATATTTTCGGATTAAAATTAAATAATCTCGGGCCTTACACAATATGTCAATCGTCAACAGTTAATCAAACATATTCTTCAAATTCAAGTCATACTTCAGTCGTGAGCTTCATCATCCTTTACAATTCAAAGGATCTTAATAGGCTTGAAAATTCTAATAAGGCATTACTCAAAATTTAAACTATTCAGCTTCTAGAGGGTATATTTTTCTTTCATTTCTATCTGTTGTGGCAAAGAACTATAAACAAAGTTCTGTTCTAAGCACTTACCAAAAATCAATATACCTCTGCCCTCTTATCATTTCTTCATCAAAATTCATCAGCTGATTGCTAGGTTTCGAAGTTGGTATTAAATCAATCAAATACTATATTCATCTGTAACTTCAAAACAAATGTGAACAACTGATCAAGTTCTTCAAACCAACTTCTACCTACAATAATATCTATTTCTTCGCTGATGTACTGTTCTGTTTCATTGGAAATACTTCGTTCAGCTGAGCCATACAATTCTGTTCGGTCTGACCATACCATTCTGTTCAGTCTGGCCATACTATGCTGTCAATCTGGGGTGCTTACATCACCCAAAGAACACTGTTCTCTTCTATTCTGGGTGCTTACCTCACCCGGGGAAATTCTTATAATAACATCGATAAGAATTCGAAAATTTACAAATCAGTAAATTAATCAATTCAATTTCAAAAGTAGATCAAGAGCACATGCAATTTATTAAATCATCGAATCAAATACTGCATAACCATGCAATACTATAAATGCATGTGACTCACTCTACCCCGCTAAGCTTCTATCTCAGTCCAGAACCTACGCTCTGATACCACCTGTTGTGGGGACCTCGGGTTACTAATCTCTTTTTAGGGCAACTAATAATTAATTAAACAATTAATCAAACAATTAAAGAATAATAAATCAAGAGCAGAATTTTTTTTTTTTTTAAAAAAATTCAGAGCCTCGCTCGATCGGGCAAAATCAGCCGATCGAGCGAGCTATAACATCAAACTCTCGGGTTCCAGCTTTTCAAGGCCCCGCTCGATTGGTAACTTTCACCCGATCGAGCGGGCTGCATCCCAGAAACATGACAGAGTAGATTTTGTTGCTGTCAATTCCGAGCATTCAATTCCAATCACCAAAGATCAACATGAATCATGGTTTATAAAATCTCAAACATGCATATCAACATGTATAAAGGTTCAAGCATCAATTCATACGATTATTACATTAAACGAATCATTCAATAAACGTTAAAGTTGGAACTATACAAGATCTCACAAGTGTGTTTCAATTCATACTAGTTCTCACATGTTGATGTTTTACATCTATCATAGTTCATCTTAAACCCGAGTCCTCACTTGCTAAGTCTCGCTCCCGAGCTATCAATGTCCTCTCAGACTAGCTCCTGCCCCACCTGTTGTCATGCACACATACAAAACAAAACAACAGCCGGATAAAATCCGGTGAAAAATCATCTCAGTATAACCAACATATCAAAAGCGTTAAATAAATCATATCGACTCTATTAAATCGACTCAACAATAGAGTAAATAACGCTTCTTTCGATCGATCGAGAATTGATTCATTTCACTTCGTTGCCATCAAGATTCATAACTGATCTTGACATGGATATCCATCTATCGAAGTCGTCTCAGACTTGAAAATAAGGTCGCCTCAAATCTTGGGAATAGAATCAATTCGTATATCATATCATATCATAATCATATCGACTCAAATCAAAGATCCACTACCTGGGATGGATCGACAACATCAAAATCAAATCAAAGCAATAAATACGTATGCGATTTTGGCGGGATAACTCAAGAAGAATCGATCTTGAGTTTCAAAGTCCCTGACTCTCGATGTCGTCATTATACCTTCGTATTTCTTCTATTTTGAACACTTCAAATCCAAAACATAGCATCAAAACATTCATATCAATCTTCATTCTATTCAATCATTCCAAATTCAATTCAAAATCATCAATCTAACTTCATTCAAAATCATTTCAAAACTCAACTTCTTCTTATTCGGTACAACTCGGAGTCGTGAGTCGTTAGCCTTCGAAACTCATCTAAAACTGAGAAATAAAAATGCTATATCATCGATAACATTTCAAAGAATGTCTTATCTCAGTCATAGGCTATCAAAACGGTCCAAAAACACGAATCGACGGCATAGCGATTAAAAATCGGTAACCGACAAAATATCGAATTCGAAGCTAACTTCTTTAACTGCATGACCGTGTGATATATCACTATAATCTCATCATACTAATCATACCATCAGCTATAATCATCGACTTACATGCTAGAATTCATTTCAAGTTCATTCAATAATCAATATTCGATTCAGTTTCGATATCGTATCGCATAAACGCTGAATAACAAAATCATATTATCAAAATCTGATATCTATCGAATTTCAATATTCAAAACTTGCCGAAGTAATTCAAAACATACATCAAGTACACGTACTCATCGCAAGGATTTCAGAACATCTTTCGGAATTGAAATCTGACGAGCAGATCAAAAGTTACGACGTTTTGAAAATCGGAAATCAAATGCAATTGAAAGGGTTTCGAGCTCTGTTCTCAAAAGTCTGAAAACAATATTCAACACACACGTATTCATGCTGATAAATCTGATTAAAATCAGATATGTATTGAATATTTTCAATTTAACCCCTCAAGTCTTCATTAATTGCAATTCAGTCCTCGGCCTTTATTTTAATTCAATTTCAATCCAAAATAATTTAAGAATATTAGAATTTAAAATCGAAACTCTAAATATTCCCAAATTAAATATACTCGGATTAAAATTAAATAAATTCGAATTAAATCAATAATCCCGGCCTTTTGCACTTCAGCCCATGAAACTTCGATATTTTCAACTCAGTCTCTGATCGGGTTTCATCGTCAAAATCAATCTTATTTAATTCCCAAAACATGGAATTTAATCTTAAATTCCATAAATATTCAAATCGAATATTTATTCTTTTAATTTAAGAATTCTCGGAATTTAATTCTCAAAATCCGTAAATTCTCAAATTAAATATTTTCGGCTAGGAAATTAAATATATCAGTCCCATAACTTCTCAAATCAATATTAGCCCATAATATAGAATTTCATTCTCAAATCCCATAATTAAGAATTTAATATTTTCGGGTCTTACACACCTTGAACCCACATTTTTGAGTTGAGTTGAGGTTCTTAAAGTTGCATATTTGTGTGCGTGAGCATCGTCTTTGAGCCAAGCAATATTTTCAAAGGAAGTCGCTTCAATTCTTGCATGCAAAGTATTTTGAGTCGAGTCAAATAAGGAAAGAAAAATATTTTTGAACAAAGTGAGTTGATTGTGACTGGACAAGGCAATGTGGGTTGGGGGATGCCTCTGGGGGATGCCTCACTCACTTGTCATAGACGTGTAGTAAGCGGCTGGGAAACATCCCAGCTCCCCTACCAAAAGAGACGTGTAGTAAGCGGTTGTAACACCCCATTTTTATCTTAAATGAGTTTATTTGAGTTAATCGGAGATTTCAGAGTTCTAGAGCCGACTTGATTTTGATCAGGGTCCTTTTTGCAAAAATTGGATTTTTCAGGGACTAAAACGCAAATTGTGGATTTTATATATTATCTACACTTAGATTTTTTATTGGGAAGACTCACCTTCCTCCCCAAACCGTGAAGCACCATTGAAGCTTGGGGAAACGCCTTTCAAGCTTTTCCAATCTCGGTTTCCGGTCGATCCGTCCGTTAGAAATTATTTCTGAAGGCAGATTAGTGATCACTGCAGTGAGAGCTCCGTTATATCGTAAGTTTTTCTACGATCGGATACATTCTAGTTTATGGATGTTGTTAGAATCGTTCTAGATTCGAGTATGTTGTTCTAGACAGAGTTCTGATCGTTTATTATCTGTCGGTTTTGAATTAGAACGACGTTCGGATTTGTTATGATTTTTGGAAGCCATTTTCGAAAATGTGGATTTTGAGATTGATGGGTTTGCTTTGTTATTGTTGTTTTGGGCATTGGTATGAGGTTATATCAGTATTGATCTGCTGTCTGCGTTTCCGATTTATTCAGTTTATAGCCGTTATGCCATCGGTTTGAGTTTTGGGTTTTCGAATCGTTTTTGTATTGATTGAAGCCTTGTCTTGTGAGTGATCGTGGTTGTTGATCAACTCTTGTATTCGTACAGATTCGTTGGAGTGTGTCGAGCCCTGTGTTAGCAGCATTGTTCGTCGAGAGTTGGATGAAGAACGGTAAAGAGATTTCCTTGAACCGTTGTTTGTTGTTTAGGTTGTCTAGTTGTTGATACAATCTTTTGTTGTAGCTTGTCCGGAGTTGGATCTATGGCATTGAAAGGTAAAAGCAGTCTTTGTAGCGGGATAGCATACTCGGGACAGTTGGTTCTCGAGTTTCCCTTGAAATCACATATTGCATTGATCCTGGTTCTAGTTTATGGAACCTGTATTTTGTTGATTATTTGAATGAATTATATGGCTAAGTTCCTTTTGTTTCCATATGCATTCATATTGAGCCAGCACTACTGTTTCGATGGGCAGAACAGCCTTTTGTTAGACGTTTGGGAGCTATATTCGAGTGGCCTAGGACGTAGTCGTTGCGCCTAGTGCTAGCATACTTATTATAGTTGCTCAAAGTCTAGAGGAGTGGGATACGTGGCACCACCTCGATTGGGAGATTCGGTAAGTCGTCACGTGATCTCATCCTCGGGATCCCAAAAGCACAACATCAATCCTTTGTTATCAGATTTGATATCCTGGTTTAAAGACATACATTTCATTACGTTGTTATTGATTTTGTTGTTGTCTTGGAAGCATGTTTATTGTTGTATTACTTGATATGTTGCTTTTACTGGGATTATCATTCTCACCGGTTATCCGGCTGTAGCTTTGTTTTGTATGTGTACTTGGCAACAGGAAGGGCAGAATCAAGTCAGCATAGACTTGGTTAGCGTCCAGAGCAAGAGATAGAGGTGAGACTCGTTTAGAAGTTGAATCAGCATGTCAACCTAGTTATGCTGCGGAAGTATCAGCCTGATATTTCTCATGTTCTCCAGCCAGATGAAGCAGAATTAGATGAGACTCTGAGTTACTTTGAGAAGCCGATACAGATACTTGATCAGAAAGACAAACAACTCAGAAACAAGACTATTCCTCTCATGAAAGTTCAGTGGAGTAGACATGGAGTTGAAGAAGCAACTTGGGAAGTCCAGCTCTTTCTGGAATACATGATGTCTTTCATGTTTCTATGCTGCGGAAGTATCAGCCTGATATTTCTCATGTTCTCCAGCCAGATGAAGCAGAATTAGATGAGACTCTGAGTTACTTTGAGAAGCCGATACAGATACTTGATCAGAAAGACAAACAACTCAGAAACAAGACTATTCCTCTCATGAAAGTTCAGTGGAGTAGACATGGAGTTGAAGAAGCAACTTGGGAAGTCGAATCAGATATGAGACAACGCTTTCCAGACCTATTTCACTGATGTGAGTCTTCTTCAGTATTTTTGTTATTTCTTTCTCTTATATGCGTACAGATTGCATGAGATTTCGAGGACGAAATCATATCTTAGAGGGGAAGAATTGTAAGGCCCGAGATTATTTAATTTTAATTTGAGAATATTTAATTTGAGAATTTTTGGAGTTTAGATTTAAATTCTAATATTCTTAAATTATTTAGGATTGAAATTGAATTAAAAAGAAGTTTCAAGGGTCAAATTGCAACTAGTGAAGAAGTGAGGGGCCAAAGTGCAATTTTCAGATTTTGAGTGGGAAACTTGGCTTTTAATTGAGCTTGTACGTGTATATACTTGCACATATCAGATTTCAACAATTTTCTTCAGCCAAGAACCGAGAGCTTCCATTTTATTCTTTGAAATTTCATCTTAAATCTTCAATATCTCAAGATCCGTCTGATCGAATTAAATTCCGGGCATAGTTCCGTGATCCTTGAAAGACGAGCTTCGATTTGATGTAAGTATCTTTATGATCCAGAATATTTCGAAATTGAGATGATACAGAACTCAGAATTTGATGTTAGATATGTGTTCTTGAGCTTCTATGTGTTGTATTATCGCAATCGGGTCGAAGATTGGATGCCGTTTGTATTTCTTGTGAATTTTACAGCATGTATTTCGAAACTATAGCTGATGATATGATGGTATATTGATGTATGTTTGCTGGTATATCATGTATATGAAGTTGGTTTGATTGATAGATTGGCTAGATTTCAGTTTTGGTTACCGATTTCGTACCGTTACGCCGTCGGTTTGAAAAATGATCAAGTTAAGTCTAGATTGTTTGAGCTGAGTATTATGTAAGTTCTTGCTGATATAATTAGCTTGCTATGCTCTATTTTCAGATTGGTTTTGAAGGTCATCGAACTCGGGAATTCAACGGAGAAACCGGAATAGCATAGTTCAAGGTTTGCTTTGAAGATTAGCTTCCAAGACTTAGTTTGTTGAGCAGATTTTGATTGAGGTTTTGTTGTGCAGCTAGATCAGATTTGAAGATCTTTGAAACCAAGTTTGAAAGGTATAAGAAAACCTTAGAATAAGGGCTTTGAATATTCCAGAGGTTTCCTTGAATGCCCTTTTCAAAACCACATACTATGTGCTTATATGTGTTGTATTTGCACACTTACTTGCTTGTTTGATTTAACTTGTTATTAGTTGTCTTTTAGTCTTATGCTTCTAGATTTTGATGCATTCATATTGAGCCAACAATCCTTGCAATTTTAATGGTAGATTCGCCAAAAGAATTTGGACGTTTGGATATATATCGAGGAGCATAGGAGATAGATCGACTCCTATTGCTAGAAACCCGATATAGTGTTTCAAAGTCCAGGAAAAGAGTTCAACGCCACCCCGAAAGGGAGAGTAGGTGGGAGATTTGTTGTGTTCTTCTTCCCCGGGATCCCAAGAACCGATATAGAACTTGATAGCAAATTTTTAAATCATGCATTGCACTAGCTTGGTTTAACTCTTGTTGAGATGTTTATGTGAGTATTTCTTTAAACTCTATGATATGCATGATATAGTTGTTTTATACTGGGATTCAATTCTCACCGGAGATATCCGGCTATTTCTATGTTTGTATGTGTGCATGGGAATAGATGGGGCGAGCACAGGACAAAGAAGGTTGTAAGAAGAACGAGAGCAAGAGTAGCATGTGGTGAACTCGGGTTTATGCAGTAGAGTTGATGTCAACCTTTGTATTTAGATCTTGTCTATGTTTTGTTATAAACACTTGCATATAAAGACTTGTATGAATGGCAAGAATAAGAACATTTGAGCATATAGATATGTATGTTGTCAAGAACAAGAGTATGTAAGATCTTATGGTTGTATGTCAAGTTCCTTGTTTAGTTACTTGGTTAGTTCATGGATTTGCATGTTTTCATCTAGATTTTGATGTTAAATTCATGCTATATATGTTTGTCAATGTATGAGGATCAAAACAGGGACAAAGACATCATTTTTCAGCTGTTTGGAAGGCAAATCAGTGGGCCAGGCGCGCCCGCCCAGCCCAGAGGCGCGGCCGCGCCTAACCAAGCCACTTTGGGTGACTTGGTCCGAGCCCGAGGCACGCCCGCGCGTCAAGGTTTATCTAAAAAAAAAAAAATTGTCGATCTTTTCGCGACGCATTTTTGCGTCGCCAAATGTAAGGTTTTGCATCGCCAAATGTCCTGTATTATTTATTTGATTTTTAAGCAGATTAATATTCTAATTGAATATCTCTTGTTATTAATCGCCCTATAGAATGAGATTAGCACCCGAGGTCCCCACATATTGTATGAATGACATAGCCTTGTCGAATAGAACTGAAGTTGAACGACAAGGCAGAATGAATGAAATTGTAGATATGCTACAGTGTGTGAGATAAACACAACTTTAGTTACAATTTCTAATTCCAAAGCAGATAGGAAGTTAATTCTCTAACTCTAGCGAACCGAAACAGATTAGTCTAGTTCTGAATACATAAGATGTTAGAGATTATTGCACTCATTGTGGAGGAAGATATTCTACCAATCAGTGTAATGACAGTTTAGGCAGATATGCTAGAATCTGTTCGAAGAAACATAGATTTTAAGAAGATTCAAAATGAAAAACAGTTCCAAAAGTATACAGAGGATCAGAATGAAATTGCACCTGAGAATGAACTTTCAGGTAACAGATTTATTTTGTTTTGACCTGTTTATTATTGGTGCAATAGATATATGATAGCTGAAAGCTTATTATACGATCACCTCTGTATCAGAAAAGAGAATTTGTGAATTGAGTTGAAGAATGAAACTATTACTTCGATGAAATGAAATTGAACATGATGTTGTTCATATGTGAAAGATTTGGTTATGATGCATGATAGATGATGATACTGTAACCAAGTACTGATTAGTGATAGTTTCAGATTATTGAATCACTTGATTTTGTGATTTAACCAATTAGTATGCTTTATGCTATACGAAGTATATGTTACCTGAATATCTGAGTTGATTGGAAGCATGTATTCCGTGAAAATGAAGTAGAATTGATTCTTGATCAGAACTCGAGTTATTGAGGAGAACTATGAATAGTCTGATCAAAGGAGAACTGAAATAGAATTGATGAATAGAAGAAACGATTGAATTAGATCAACAAGAACATGATGTGCATATGAATATGATGATAGTGATGGAATCTCGAATTAAGATTCTTTGATTTTGGTTAAGTGTATATGATGTTCGATTACGAAAATGTTCCGAAATAAGTTATTCTATGCACTAGATATGTTCAAGATCTAAACCAGTATTGGTAGTTATGCCAATGAGTAGAGATTATAGATATGTTCCAATAAGATTGTCGACTGTAGTTTAAGTTGTGAACTGGAATTGAATAGCGAATTGATGAGTTTATGACTTGAATACGGGTTTAGAGGTTATAAGCTAGATGATAGTATGAAAATCAGTTGCAATTGAGTCTTTTCTTTAATTATGCTTAATCGATACATTAATGGAGATATGATTCTTGAAATATTTGATATTGAGT